>NC_057800.1:513499480-513519969 GCF_018294505.1 Triticum aestivum | reverse complement strand
CGAGTGACGAGCAACCCTCTCACTCGGAGGCTTAGCTGCAGCCCTGTGCTCGCCTAAGTTATAAAAATCCTACCGAGTGACGAGCAACCCTCTCACTCGGAGGCTTAGTTGCAGCCCTGTGCTCGCCTAAGTTATAGAAATCCTACCGAGTGGTAAGTCGGGCTTCCACTCGGAGGCTTAGCCGCAGCCCAGTGCTCGCCTAAGTGGACTAAAGAATAAGTCGATTGCAGTAAAGGCGCCTTGCTTTGAACCTACAAAAGACATTTCGAGCCAAAGGCAATCATATTCAAGCACAAAATTCAAGTTTGAATCGATATCTAAAGGAACCGAAAGTGCTCAGGCGTGAAGCCTGTCAAGGTTTATCGGTTACAATTCCACTCGGCATACCGAGGCAAATTTAAAGAGTCGAGCCAGAAGAAGTTTTTTACCCCTCCTGTGGAGGGCTGGAAGGTGCAACGAATTCATCAAGGTCAATTCCGTCGGCGATCCGAGTGGCAGCTGCAAGGAAAGTTTCCATAAAGGACCTGAAGTCGTGTTTCTTGGTGTTGGCCACCCGAAGAGCCGCCAGCTTCTCTTCTCGCGCATCTTTACAGTGGACTCGGGCCAGACACAGAGCAACATCTGCACCACACCGAGCCGAGGACTTCTTCCATTCCTGCACTCGACCAGGGATCGTGTTCAAGCGGGTCATCAGCGACTCAAGGTCATTCTGAAGTGTCTCCTCAGGCCAGAGCGTCGAGTCGATGCGAGATGTGGCGGCCTTCAGCCTTGCGAGATAGTCCACGACAGCTGCAACACGAGACTCCAGTCGGAAAACATCCATGGCAACTTCGTCGTTCACCGGAGAATTGACGGGGTCGAGGTTTGGCTCCAGCCGGCTAGTTTCTTCTTCAAAGTTTTGACAAAATTCTGCAAGGATGATCACTAATTCAAGGGGATGGTCGAATGGAAAAACCACAATTGGAAATTTTTGCCAAGCATAGAGGTTTACCTTCAAGCATAAGAAACAGCTTCTTGGCAAGACCACTCGGGAAGGCCTCCAGATCAGTTTTCTTCCCAGTCAATTTGCTGACTTGGTCGGTCACGGCAGCTTTATCAGTTTTCAGTCGACTGACCTCCTTGTTGGCGATCCCAAGAGCAGTTTTCAGATTGGTATTGTCTTGTTCAAGCTTGGTGACTGAAGCTAACTTCTCGTCAGCGAGATTGATCTTCTTAGCTAGTTCGAGGTCTTTCTTCTGTTGGGCCTCCCTTACCTTACCTGCAAGTTACAGCAAGATCAGATTTTGAAACAAGCAAGGGGAAAAGCAGTCGTCAGGGTCTCACCAAACATACCTTCGGTCTCCTCCTTTGCCTTTGTCAGCTTCTCCTGAACCAGCTTCAGGCTCAGCTCGAGTTGAGTGTGCTTGTTTTCCAGCTCAGAGTAGCGAGCCACAAGATCACAAGAGTTCTGCGAAGAACCAATCGACTAAATGTCAAATATAATTCACTTCCGAGTGAAAAAGGAAAAAACACACGTTTCTAAGACTACAGCCGAATACAAGCATTCGACCGTAGTCTCGGGGACTACACCCAGTGGGTGCACTCAGCGTGCCCCCACTAATCCTGTTGAAGACAAAGTCGACCAGTCGACCTCAAAAAAAAAGAAGAGTGAGATGCATTCTCTAAGACTGTGATCAACTGCAAGCAGTCGACCACAGTCTCGGGGACTACACCCAGTGGGTGCACTCAGCGTGCCCCCACCGGTTTGTGAAATCCAGTCGACATAGTCGACTGACAGAAAGATTGACATCATAAAGCCTAAGGCCGACTGCCAGCAGTCGACCTTAGCCTTGGGGACTACACCCAGCGGGTGCACTCAGCGTGCCCCCGCTAACACGGAGTTTAATCGACACACCCAGTGGGTGACTACTATAAATTCCGGAAAGGAAAAGTTTTTGGTAGCATATCCAACAGAACAAATGGTGGTCGACTGACCTGGACATTGCTTTGGAGGGCAGAGCTGGCGTCATAAGCTGCCTGGCTCGCATCTCGGATGGTCTTCAACTGCTCCATCATGATTCCCGCCTGGCGTATCGCTTCCTTCGCCGCGCCAGCTTGGTCCTCTGGGACGTGGTGCGTCGTGAAGAGGGAGGGCTGCTGAGCACTCGTCAATGGATCTGCGAAGGTCACCGTGTGTCGAGTGGTGTTCTCATCCTCCGCAATCGGAATCTCAGGCGCCGCCACATCCTGGGGCACCTTACTGGCAGACGCTTTCCTACTCCTCCTGCGCTTCAGGGGTTCTTCATCCTCATCATCATCAGGGAGATTGATAACAGTATTGGGTGGAGCTATGGAGAAGAATCAGGATCAGAGATCGCGAGTCAGTCGACTAAGAACGGCGTTAAGAATACAGTACCTGGTTTCGAAGTTGCTGTGTCCTCCATCTCGTGGTCATCAGCCCGGGCCGAGGTTTCAGAAGTAGCAGCACTGCAACTCCAAAGGATCAGTCGACTAACTTCAGCGTCGACCAGAGACAAAGTTCACACAAAATAAGAAGACTTAAGCAGCACGATTACCCTGATATGGTGGGGATGGACACCTTCATCTTTGGCAGGAGCTTGATCGGCTTCGACGAGGCCGCCCTGGGCTGCTTCGGCGCCTTTTCAGTCGGCACCGGAGAGATGGCTCGAGGGCGCTTGGTCGACTGAGCAACGGTCGCAACCCCCTTGCCACGTTCAGTCGAAGGGTCGTGGACAAGCTTCGACCGCCTTTATGAACACGGTGGTACGACCTCCTCCTCCTCTTCCTCCTCATCTTCAGCGTCATCTTCATCACCGTCATCATCATCATCGTCGTCATCATCCTCAGCAATGTCCGAGTCCCATTCCTCCTCCTCCTGGCTCTCGCCCCCACTCGCCTCACCCTCCTCAGTCGGAGCTTGTGCCCCATTGGGCATCGAGTACAGCTCGGTGAGGGCCTAGCAGATATCAAGACAAGGATCAATCGACCAGTCGGCAGGGTAAACAGAAATGAATGCAACAAGAACGCAGTGGAGAGCAGAGCAAGTGTACCTTGTTTGGGTCGCTGTTGTGGTCGAGTGGAGGAATCCTTCTGGCTCCGCGTGGGTTGTCCTTATTTCCGGTAACGGCTACCATCCATCTTTCCATAGTGACGTCGTCGACTGCTTCTGGATGGACTCTAGTCTCGTCTTCAGTCCCACAGTACAACCACATGCAGTGGCTCCGGAACTGAAGGGGCTGGATGCGACGCCTAAGGAAGACCTCCAGGAGATCCATGCCCGTCACTCCCTCCCGAACCAACTGCACCACGCGCTCCATCAACATCTTCACGTCAGCTTTCTCCTCCGGAATCAACTTCAGAGGGGAGGGCTTGTTCGCTCGGTCCATGGTAAACGGAGGGAGTCCACTCGACTGCCCTGTCGTCGACTGGACCTGGCAGTAGAACCAAGTCGACTGCCAGCCTCTGACGGACTCGGGAAAGGTCATGGGCGGGAAGGTGCTCTTATTCCTCACCTGGATCCCCAGACCCCCACACATTTGGACGACTCGGGTTCTCTCATCACCTGGGCTCGCCTTCTTCACGGTCTGAGAGCGACACGTGAATATATGTTTGAACAAACCCCAGTGCGGTTGACAGCCCAAGAAGCCCTCACACATGGACACGAACGCGGCAAGATAGGCAATAGAGTTTGGGGTAAAGTGGTGGAGCTGCGCTCCAAAGAAATTCAAGAAGCCACAGAAGAAAACACTCGGCGGCAAGGAAAATCCATGATCAACATGGGTGGCCAAGAGCACACACTCACACTCTTCTGGCTGGGGCTGCCACTCCTTCCCCGGAAGCCTTGCAGCTCCATGAGGGATCAAGCCCTCGTTGGCCATGTCGAGGAGGTCATTTTCTGTGATGGTCGACTGGATCCAGTCTCCTTGGACCCAGCCCTTCGGCAGGCGGGATCTGGACGAGGACCCGCCGCGGCTGGTGGATCTCCCCTTTGCCTTCTCCGACGCCGACGCCTTCTTCGCACGTTCCAGCACCGCCGTCTTCTCCTTGGCCATGGTTGCCGGCGAGATGCGCGAAGGGAAGTTGTGCGGGGGAGAGAGCAAGCGCGCTGGGCGGAGATGAAGGGAGCAGAGAGAGAGAGAGAGAGAATGCTGAGGCGCAGCACAGAAATCCTCGCCGGGCGCATTTATAAGGTCCCTTCCGAGTGGATGACAGGTGGGCCCGGTCGATCTAATCATATCAGGGAGCAGTTATGCAGACGGGATACGTGGCGAAGAAAGCGGCGCGGAGATCGAGGCGTCTATGTCCCGTCCCATCCGAACGCCGCGGCCCGCTCCACTTCGCGCGCGTCCCCAAATTTCGCATCCCACGGAATCCGCGAACGGCAGATCAGTCTGTCAGACGCGGAGTTTCCCGCGATCCGTCGCTCGGGGATCGTCGAAGCCCGAAATATCACTCGACGAAAGAAGAGAATGAATCGAGTCGACTGAAGACAAGTTGCTCACCATCAACGAAGAGATTCTTTGGTCCAGAACAATGCACGACCAGAGCGCAAAGGTTAATCGGAAACGACATCAACTCCTTCCTCACTCGACGCCTCGATCCATTCGGGGGCTAATGATGGGGTCATGTACCTAGGGTAGGGTCACGAACCTGATCTAAGTACCTTACCCAAGGACACCCTTAGAAGAGGTCGCCTTCCAGTCGACCAACAAGGGACTCACTCGACTGACTTGAAGGACTCGACCATGAGGACTCACTCGACCACCAGGAAGTCAAGAGGCACTCTGCACTGCAACGGCCTGTAATTAAGTAGGCTTTATAGTAGTAAAGACACTTTATGTGGGGCGTTACCAGTAACGCCCCAGACTTAACTCACCTTAAACCCTCTCCTACGTGGGCTGGCTGGGGTCCTGGCGCACTCTATATAAGCCACCCCCTCCACAGGCAGAGGGGTTCGGCATCTTGTAACTCATATACTCATAATCCACTCGACCGCCTCCGGGCTCCGAGACGTAGGGCTGTTACTTCTTCCGAGAAGGGCCTGAACTCGTACATCCCTTGTGTTTACAACCTCTCCATAGCTAGGACCTTGCCTCTCCATACCTACCCCCCACTCTACTGTCAGGCTTAGAACCACGACAGTTGATGTGTGGAGTAATAGTAGTAGATGCAGAAGCGTTTCGGTCTACTTGTCTCGGACATGATGCCTATATACATGATCATACCTAGATATTCTCATAACTATGCTCAATTCTATCAATTGCTCGATAGTAATTCGTTTACCCACCGTAATACTTATGCTCTTGAGAGAAGCCACTAGTGAAACCTATGGCCCCGGGTCTATCTTCCATCATATTAATCTTCTAACACTTAGTTATTTCTATTTTCGTTTATTTTACTTTGCATCTTTATTTCTCTTTATCATAAAAAATATCAAAAATATTATCTTCCAATTATTCCTGTACCCACACACTTCATCTTCCTCCCACAAACACGAATATCCAGCTCAAGCACGAGTTCTAGCTCATCTTGCTGCCATTTTCGATCACCTTGCTCAAAGCACCTCTCACAAAACTGCTTGGGGAGATTGTTCCTTGGTATGTGACTCCTCTATTGGTCCAATTAGTTTTTGTTCTAGTGCTTTATTCATTGCAAATTTGTGTTGCTTAGGTGACCCTATTCTTGAGCTTGCATGTCAAATTTATATGGTTCCAAGTAGTTTTGATGCATGATATAGGCTCTAGGCACTTGTAGGAGTAGTTGCTATCAATATTATTGAGTTTGGTTTACTTTTATTTTGAAGTTACTAAAAATTTCAGAATTTTTCAGAGGAAGAAATATGCTCAGGAAAATGTTCCAAGGTGGTTCTTCAAGGAAGCAAGGACCCAGGCTTGCAATGCGTGATGCTGATGAAGAGCCACCAAGAGACGCTCCAGTGCGTCCTTGTGAATGGCCTTCTGAGAACTTTATGGATCGTGCGGGAATTAAGGAATAATTCAGTGCATATTTGCGTAACGCTGATCTTGTGAGCTTCGAGGAAGAGAAGTGCAGCCAGTATCACTATCTCACCAGTACCTTTGTGAGGAGGTTTGAGTTTTCAACTTCACGTAATTCTCCAACTGTCCTGTTTGATCTTTATGATGAATCTTACACTATGGACTTAGAGGATTTTACCACTGCTTGCAAACTTCCACAATGGGGTAGTATAAGGGATCCTCGCAAATCTGAATTTAGATATTTTCTTGCTAGAATAACTGTGGGAGAATCTAGAGATATTACACAAGCTACCATAGGGAGCATTCACTTTCCTGCTATACATTATTTTGCTCTCTTCATAGGTAGATGCATTAATGGTAAAGATGAGGCATGTCACATGTGTGTCCCCGATCTTAGTATTCTTAGGAGTGTTGTGTTAGGAGACAAATCATATAATTTGGGAGCCATTATTGCACGTAGGTTGCATCTTAATAGATGTAATGGAGATTTCTTTGGTGGAATTTATGCAAGCCACATAGCTAATTTTCTTGGTATAGTCATACGCGAAGATGGTATTGAATTACCTGCTGCTTATCTAGATTTTAATGCTATGGTTCACCACCAGTTTGTCGAGAGGAACGAATCACCTCTCCAGTATCGACTAATCTTTGACAGACACCGTGTTGTCCATATTACTCTCCCTGCTCCTGCCTTCTTTGATTATCAGGCAAGAGGAGGATATACTATTACCAGAGAGGAGGCAGATGAGTACGAGAGGAGAGAGGAGGCCGCTCGTCGTCACGCTGCAGCTCAGCAGGCGATAGCCGCTGCATCACAGTACGATCCCAACTACTATTATGGATATCCGCTAGGCCAGCCGTGGCCATAGACCAACTTAGGCCAAAATCCTAAGCTTGGGGGAGTACGTATTTCCCACCAACATTACATTTATGTTCACACACTCATTGCTAGATGTCGGTGCTCATACTTTTTCATTGTACCATCCATGCTAGTTTACTTTCCTTTTTATGCTTTCTTCTTGTGTGTTTAATAAACCTTAAGAAAATAAAAGAAAAAAATTAGTTGTAGCTTTTAATTAATTTACTTTCCATGCTTGTAGTAGTAATTAAAAAGAAAACCCAAAAAGATTTCATGTTCTTCTTTTACTTGTTGGGAGCTTTCCCGTGTAAATAGTTTTATTTATTTTCTTTTCTTTGGGGGTCGATAGGAGAAGACCATAATTAAATTGTGGAAGTGGCTCTTATATGCATTATTGTTGATCTGACAAAAGAGCCCATATTGCCTTGTCTTCTCCTGTTTATTGAATGCTTGCAGATTCCATCTTAGTCCAATGCACGTGCACTATTATTATTATTCACATCATTCGGTCGTGCAAGTGAAAGGCAATTATGATGTTATATGATGGACTGGCAGAGATGAGAAAAGCTGGTATGAACTCGACCTTTTTTGTTTTTGTAAATATGATTAGTTCATCGTTCCTGATTCAGCCTATTATGAATAAACATCTTTGCAATGACAACTAGAGATCATAGTTTCTTATGCCATGCTTGATTAGCTATGAGTTATAATGGTTTACCTTGAGTGCCAACATGCTATTAAAAAGGTTATGATGTGGTATGATAGGGTGGTATCCTCCTCTGAATGATTTATGTGACTTGACTTGGCACATGTTCACGCATGTAGTTGAAACAAAATCAACATAGCCTTCACGATATTTATGTTCATGGTGGATTATATCCTACTCATGCTTGCATTCGGTGTTGATTAATTTTAATGCATGTTCATGACTGTTGTCGCTCTCTAGCTGGTCGCTTCCCAGTCTTTTGCTAGCCTTCACCTGTACTAAGCGGGAATACTGCTTGTGCATCCAAATTCCCTAAACCCCAAAGTTATTCCACATGAGTCCACTATACCTACCTATATACGATATCTACCTGCCGTTCCAAGTAAATTTGTATGTGCCAAACTCTAAACCTTCAAATAAATATCCTGTTTTGTAGGCTCGAATAGCTCATATATCAACTAGGGTTGTCTGTATCTTCCATGTTAGGCGAGATATTCTCAAGAGGAGTGGACTCCGCTCCTCACTCACGAGATAAATGGCTGGTCACCGGGATGCCCAGTCCCATGCTATATGCAAACTAAATAAAAATAATTGTAAACAAAACTCCCCCTGGGACTCTTGTTAGTTGGAGGCACTCGTTATTTCGAGCAAGCCATGGATTGATGCTTGTTGGTGGAAGGGGGAGTATAAACTTTACCATTCTGTTTGGGAATCGCCTATAATGTGTGTAGCATGGAAGATATCACCATCTCTTGGTTGTTATGTTGACAATGAAAGTATACCGCTCAAAAAATTATTCACCTCTGTTTCAAAACCAAGCTCTGGCACCTCTACAAATCCTCGCTTTCCTCTGCGAAGGGCCTATCTATTTACTTTTATGCTGAGTCATCACCCTCTTACTAAAAGGCACCAGTTGGAGAGCACCGCTATCATTTGCATTCATTATTGTTAGTTTACATTGAGTATGACTTGACTGGATCTCTTTTACCATGAATTACAATGTCTAGTCATTCCTTGGTCTTTAAAGGTGCTCTGCATTTATGTTTTGCGGTCTTAGAAAGGGCTAGCGATATACCACCTTATTATATCATATTATGATTGTTTTGAGAAAGAGTTGTCATCCGAGATTTATTATTATGGCTCGCTAGTTGATTATGCTATTGATATGAGTAAACTTGAGACCTATGCGTTATTGTGAATGTGGTTAGTTATAATCTTTGCTGAAAACTTGAATGTTGGCTTTATATATTTACAACAACAAGAGCAAACAGAGTTTGTAAAAGTTTTTCTTTATCACTTTCAGTTTATCAACTGAATTGCTTGAGGACAAGCAAAGGTTTAAGCTTGGGGGAGTTGATACGTCTCAAACGTATCTACTTTTCCAAACACTTTTGCCCTTGTTTTGGACTCTAACTTGCATGATTTGAATGGAACTAACCCGGACTGACGCTGTTTTTAGCAGAATTACCATGGTGTTATTTATGTGCAGGAGCAAACGTTCTCGGAATGACTTGAAACTTCACGGAGCCACTTTTCAGAAAATAAGAAAAATACTTGCCAAAGATGAAGGCCAGGGGGCCCACCGTCTTGCCATGAGGGTGGGGGGCGTGCCTGCCCCCCTAAGGCGCGCCCCCTACCTCGTGGGCCCCCTGTTGCCTCTCCAACTCCAACTCCACCTCCATATATTGAGTTTCGGGGAGAAAAAATCAAGGAGAAGAAATCATCGTGTTTTACGATACAGAGCCGCCGCCAAGCCCTAAAACCTCTCGGGAGGGCTGATCTTGAGTCCGTTCGGGGCTCCGGAGAGGGGAATCCGTCGCCATCGTCATCGTCAACCATCCTCCATCACCAATTTCATGATGCTCACCGCCGTGCGTGAGTAATTCCATCGTAGGCTTGTTGGACGGTGATGGGTTGGGTGAGATCTATCATGTAATCGAGTAAGTTTTGTTAGGGTTTGATCCCTAGTATCCACTATGTTCTGAGATTGATGTTGCTATGACTTTGCTATGCTTAATGCTTGTCACTAGGGCCCGAGTGCCATGATTTCAGATCTGAACCTATTATGTTTTCATCAATATATGAGTGTTCTTGATCCTATCTTGCAAGTCTATAGTCACCTATTATGTGTTATGATCCGTTAACCCCGAAGTGACAATAATCGGGATACTTACCGGTGATGACCGTAGTTTGAGGAGTTCATGTATTCACTATGTGTTAATGCTTTGTTCCAGTTCTCTATTAAAAGGAGGCCTTAATATCCCTTAGTTCCTGTAAGGACCCCGCTTCCATGGGAGGGTAGGACAAAAGATGTCATGCAAGTTCTTTTCCATAAGCATGTATGACTATGTTCGGAATACATGCCTACATTATATCAACGAACTGGAGCTACTTCTGTGTCACCCTAGGTTATGACTGTTACAAGATGAACCGCATCCGGCATAATTCTCTATCATGAACCGCATCCGGCATAATTCTCTATCACCGATCCATTGCCTACGAGCTTTCCATATATTGTTCTTTGCTTATTTACTTTCCCGTTGCTATTGCTATCATCACTAAAAATACCAAAAACATTACTTTTACTATTGTTACCTTTTGTTACCGTTACCACTACTATCATATTACTTTGCTACTAAATACTTTGCTGCAGATACTAAGTTTCCAGGTGTGGTTGAATTGACAACTCAGCTGCTAATACTTGAGAGTATTCTTTGGCTCCCCTTGTGTCGAATCAATAAATTTGGGTTGAATACTTTACCCTCGAAAACTGTTGCGATCCCCTATACTTGTGGGTTATCAACATACCAAGTACCCATCACAAACTCTTTTCCCTCACATTATATTATTTGCCATTTGCCTCTCGTTTTCCTCCCCCCCCCCAACTTCACCCTTGCCGTTTTATTCGCCCTCTCTCTCTGTCCTCCTTCTCTTTCCCTATTTGCCTCTTTTGCCCGTTTCTTGTTTGCTTGTGTGTTGGATTGCTTTCCCGTCATGACGGCTCAAGATAACACTAAATTGTGTGACTTTACCAATACCAACAACAATGATTTTATTAGCACTCCGATTATTCCTCTTACCGATGCCGAATCTTGTGAAATTAATGCTGCTTTGTTGAATCTTGTCATGAAAGATCCGTTTTCCGGCCTTCCTAGTGAAGATGCCGCTACTCATCTAAACAACTTTGTTGATTCGTGTGATATGCAAAAGAAGAAAGATGTGGATAACGATATTGTTAAATTGAAGCTATTTCCCTTTTCGCTTAGAGATCGTGCTAAAGCTTGGTTTTCGTCTTTGCCTAAAAATAGTATTGATTCATGGAATAAGTGCAAAGATGCTTTTATCTCTAAGTATTTTCCTCCCACTAAGACCATCTCTCTTAGAAACGATATTATGAATTTTAACCAACTTGATCATGAACATGTTACACAATCTTGGGAGAGGATGAAATTAATGATACGTAATTGCCCTACACATGGTTTGAATCTTTGGATGATTATACAAAACTTTTATGCCGGATTGAATTTTGCTTCTAGAAATCTTTTAGATTCGTCTGCGGGAGGAACTTCTATGGAAATCACTTTAGGAGAAGCTACCAAACTCCTAAATAATATTATGGTTAATTATTCCCAATGGCACACCGAAAGATCTACTAATAAAAAAGTGCGTGCAATTGAAGAGATCAATGTTTTGAGTGGAAAGATGGATGAACATATGAAATTGTTTGCTAATAAGAGTGCTCCTACTAATCCTAATGATATGCCTTTGTCTACCTTGATTGAGAATAATAATGAATCTATGGATGTGAATTTTGTTGGTAGGAACAATTTTGGTAATAACGCGTATAGAGGTAATTTTAACCCTATGTCGTTTCCTAGTAATTCCTCTAATAATTATGGTAATTCCTACAACAATTCTTATGGAAATTATAATAAGGTACTATCTGATTTTTAATCTAATATTAAAGAATTTATTACTTCGCAAAATAGTTTCAATGCTTTGATTGAATAAAAATGGCTTAAGATTGATGAGTTGGCTAGGAACGTTGATAGAATTTCTCTTGATGTTGTTTCTTTGAAACTTAGATCTATTCCACCTAAGCATGATATCAATGAGTCTCTCAAAGCCATGAGAATTTCCATTGATGAGTGCAAAGAAAGAACCGGTATGATGCGTGCTAAGAAAGATTGCTTTATAAAAGCGTGTTCTTCTAATTTTCATGAAAATAAAGATGGAGATCTAAAAGTTATTGATGTGTCTCCTATTAAATCTTTGTTTTACAATATGAATCTTGATAATGATGGGGCTGAAGATGAGCCACCTTTACCTAGAAGACGTTCCAAAAATTCGGAGTCTTTAGATCTTGATGCTAAAATTGTTAAAAGTGGGATTGAAGAAGTCAAAACTTTAACTATCAATGAACCCACTATTTTGGATTTCAAGGAATTTAATTATGATAATTGCTCTTTGATAGATTGTATTTCCTTGTTGCAATCCGTGCTAAATTCTCCCCATGCTTATAGTCAATAAAGCTTTTACTAAACATATCGTTGATGCTTTGATGCAATCTTATGAAGAAAAACTTGAGTTGGAAGTTTCTATCCCTAGAAAACTTTATGATGAGTGGGAACCTACAATAAAAATTAAAATTAAAGATCATGAGTTTTATGCTATGTGTGATTTGGGTGCTAGTGTTTCCATGATTCCAAAAACCTTGTGTGATTTGCTAGGATTCCGTGATTTTGAGGATTGCTCCTTCAATTTACACCTTGCGGATTCCACTATTAAGAAACCTATGGTAAGCATTAATGATGTTCTTATTGTTGCAAATAGGAACTATGTTCCCGTAGATTTCATTGTTCTTGATATAGACTGCAATCCTTCATGTCCGATTATTATTGGTAGACCTTTCCTTAGAACGATTGGTGCAATTATTGGTATGAAGGAAGGGAATATTAGATTCCAATTTCCGTTAAGGAAAGGCATGGAACACTTCCATAGAAAGAAAATTAAATTATCATATGAATCTATTATGAGAGCCACTTATGGATTGCCTACCAAAGATGGCAATACCTAGATCTATCTTCACTTTTATGCCTAGCTAGGGGCGTTAAACGATAGCGCTTGTTGGGAGGCAACCCAATTTTATTTTTATTCCTTGATTTTTGCTCCTTTTTAGTAATAAATAATTTATCTATCCTCTGTTTTGGTTGTGTTTTTTTGTGTTTAATTAGTGTTTGTGCCAAGTAGAACCGTTGGGAAGACTTGGGGAAAGTCTTTTTGATCTTGATGTAAAAAACAGAAACTTTAGCGCTCACAAGAATTGCTGCCAGTTTTATTTGGAGAGTGATATTTAGTTAATTATTTATTCATATGATTAACAGATAAATTCCTCACTTCGAGCAATTTATTTTAGAATTTTTCGGGTTCCAGAAGTGGTCGAAACCTACAGATTACTACAGACTGTTCTGTTTTTGACAGATTCTGTTTTCGTGTGTTTATTTGGAGAGTGATATTTAGTTAATTATTTATTCATATGATTAACAGATAAATTCCTCACTTCGAGCAATTTATTTTAGAATTTTTCGGGTTCCAGAAGTGGTCGAAACCTACAGATTGCTACAGACTGTTCTGTTTTTGACAGATTCTGTTTTCGTGTGTTGTTTGCTTATTTTGATGAATCTATGGCTAGTAAAAGAGTTTATAAACCATAGAGAAGTTGGAATACAGTAGGTCTGACACCAATATAAATAAATAATGAGTTCATTACAGTACCTTGAAGTGGTGTTTTGTTTTCTTTCGCTAACGGAGCTCACGAGATTTTCTGTTTTGAGGTTTGTGTTGTGAAGTTTTCAAGTTTTGGGTAAAGATTTGATGGATTATGGAACAAGGAGTGGAAAGGGCCTAAGCTTGGGGATTCCCATGGCACCCCAAGGTAAAATTCAAGGACACCAAAAAGCCTAAGCTTGGGGATGCCCCGGAAGGCATCCCCTCTTTCGTCATCGTCTATCGGTATCTTTACTTGGAGCTATATTTTTATTCAGCACATGATATGTGTTTTGCTTGGAGCGTCTTGTATGATTTGAGTCTTTGATTCTTAGTTTACCACAATCATCCTTTCTGTACACACCTTTTCAGAGAGACTCACATGATTTGAAATTTATTAGAATACTCTATGTGCTTCACTTATATCTTTTGAGCTATATATTTTTTGCTCTAGTGCTTCACTTATATCTTTTAGAGCACGGAGGTGGTTTTATTTTATAGAAATAATTGATCTCTCATGCTTCACTTATATTATTTCGAGAGTCCTTTAGAACAACATGGAAATTTTCTTTTAGGAATAATATAAAAACTTTCAAAGAAGTGCATGGAATACTATGAGAAGTTTGATACTTGATAATTGTTTTGAGATATGGAGATGGTGATATTAGAGTCATGCTAGTTGAGTAGTTGTGAATTTGAGGAATACTTGTGTTGAAGTTTGTGATTCCCGTAGCATGCATGTATGTGAACCGTTATGTGATGAAGTCGGAGCATGATTTATTTATTGATTGTCTTCCTTATGAGTGGCGGTCGGGGACGAGCGATGGTCTTTTCCTACCAATCTATCCCCCTAGGAGCATGCGCGTAATACTTTGTTTCGATAACTAATAGATTTTTGCAATAAGTATGTGAGTTATTTATGACTAATGTTGAGTCCATGGATTATACGCACTCTCACCCTTCCACCATTTCTAGCCTCTCTAGTATCGCGCAACTTTCGCCGGTACCTTAAACCCACCATATACCTTCCTCAAAACAGCCACCATACCTACCTATTATGGCATTTCCATAGCCATTCCGAGATATATTGCCATGCAACTTTCCACCGTTCCGTTATTATGACATGCTTCACCATTGTCATATTGCTTGCATGATCATGTAGTTGACATCATATTTGTGGCAAAGCCACCGTTCATAATTCTTCATACATGTCACTCATGCATCATTGCACATCCCGCTACACCGCCGGAGCATTCACATAGAGTCATATTTTGTTCTAAGTATTCAGTTATAGTTCTTGAGTTGTAAGTAAATAAAGTGTGATGATCATCATTATTAGAGCATTGTCCCAAGTGAGGAAAGGATGATGGAGACTATGATTCCCCCACAAGTCGGGATGAGACTCTGGACGAAAATAAAAAAAGAGACCAAAAAAAGAGGCCAAAAAAAGAAGGCCCAAATAAAAAAATGAGAGAAAAAGAGAGAAGGGACAATGCTACTATCCTTTTTGCACACTTGTGCTTCAAAGTAGCACCATGATCTTCATGATAGAGAGTCTCCTATGATATCACTTTCATATACTAGTGGGAACTTTTCATTATAGACTTGACTTGTATATTCCAATGACGGGCTTCCTCAAAATGCCCTAGGTCTTCATGAGCAAGCGAGTTGGATGCACACCCACTTAGTTTCTTTTGTTGAGCTTTCATATACTTATAGCTCTAGTGCATCCGTTGCATGGCAATCCCTACCCACTCATATTGATATCTATTGATGGGCATCTCCATAGCCCATTGATACGTCTAGTTGATGTGAGACTATCTTCTCCTTTTTTGTCTTCTCCACAACCACCATTCTATTCCACATAAAGTGTTATATCCATGGCTCACGCTCATATATTGCGTGAGGATTGAAAAAGTTTGAGAACATCAAAAGTATGAAACAATTGCTTCGCTTGTCATCAGGGTTGTGCATGATTTAAATATTTTGTGTGGTGAAGATAGAGCATAGCCAGACTATATGATTTTGTAGGGATAACTTTCTTTGGCCATGTTATTTTGAGAAGACATAATTGCTTAGTTAGTATGCTTGAAGTATTATTATTTCTATGTCAATATTAAAATTTTATCTTGAATCTTTCGGATCTGAACATTCATGCCACAATAAAGAAAAATTACATTGAGAAATATGTTTAAAAGCATTCCAGATCAAAAATTCTTATTTTATCATCTACCTACTCGAGAACGAGCAGGAATTAAGTTTGGGGATGCTTGATACGTCTCCAATGTATCTATACTTTTTTATTGCTCCATGCTATTATATTATCTATTTTGGATGTTAATGGGCTTTAGTTTACACTTCTATATCATTTTTGGGACTAACCTATTAACCGGAGGCCCAGCCCAAATTGTTGTTTTTTTTGCCTATTTTAGTGTTTCGCAGAAAAGGAATATCAAACGGAGTCCAAGCGGAATGAAACCTTCGGGACGTGATATTCTCAACGAATGTGATCCAGGAGACTTGGAGTGGGCGTCAAGAAACAATCAAGGAGGCCACAAGGCAGGGGGCGTGCCTACCCCCCTGGGCACGCCCTCCACCCTCATGGGCCCCTCATTGCTCCACCGACCTACTTCTTCCTCCTATATATATACACGTACCCCCCAAACATCCAGGAGCACCACGAAAACCTAATTCCACCGCCGCAACCTTCTGTACCCGAGAGATCCCATCTTGGGGCCTTTTCCGGAGCTCCGCCGGAGGGGGCATTGATCACGGAGGGCCTCTACATCAACTCCATGGCCTCTCTGGTGATGTGTGAGTAGTTTGCTTCAGACCTTCGGGTCCATAGTTATTAGCTAGATCGCTTCCTCTCTCTATTTGGATCTCAATACAAAGTTCTCCTCGATATTCTTGGAGATCTATTCGATGTAATCTTCTTTTGCGGTGTGTTTGTCGAGATCTGATGAATTGCGCGTTTATGATCACGTTTATCTATGAACAATATTTGATTCTTCTCTGAATTATTTTATGTATGATTGGTTTATCTTTGCAAGTCTCTTTGAATTATCAGTTTGGTTGGCCTACTAGATTGATCTTTCTTGCAATGGGAGAAGTGCTTAGCTTTGGGTTCAATCTTGCGATGTCCTTTCCCAGTGACAGCAGGGGCAGCAAGGCACGTATTGTATTGTTGCCATCGAGGATAAAAAGATGGGGTTTATATCATATTGCGTGAGTTTATCCCTCTACATCATGTCATCTTGCTTAAGGTGTTACTTTGTTCTTATGAACTTAATACTCTAGATGCATGCTGGATAGCGGTTGATGTGTGGAGTAATAGTAGTAGATGCAGAAGCGTTTCGATCTACTTGTCTCGGATGTGATGCCTATATACATGATCATACCTAGATATTCTCATAACTATGCTCATTTCTATCAATTGCTTGACAGTAATTGGTTTACCCACCGTAATACTTATGCTCTTGAGAGAAGCCACTAGTGAAACCTATGGCCCCCGGGTCTATCTTCCATCATATTAATCTTCCAACACATAGTTATTTCTATTGCCGTTTATTTTACTTTGCATATTTATTTCTCTTTATCATAAAAAATACCAAAAATATTATCTGATCATATCTATCAAATCTCACTCTCGTAAGTGACCATGAAGGGATTGACAACCCCTTTATCATGTTGGTTGCGAGGTTCTTATTTGTTTATGTAGGTGCGTGGGACTTGAGTGTGATCTCCTACTGGATTGATACCTTGGTTCTCATAAAATGAGGGAAATACTTACGCTACTTTACTGCATCACCCTTTCCTCTTCAAGGGAAAACCAACGCAGTGCTTAAGAGGTAGCATTGCGCGTCCCTCCCCCGATGCCTTGCGCCGGGAGGAGGAGCTCCGGCGGGAGCTGCGCGAGGTCCATGAAGGACGCCGTGATGAGTGTCGCTCCCCGGCCCGCCGCGATACTCGGGTTCGGTCCCGTTCCCCCCGCCCGGCGGCTTCTGGGGACTGGATCCCATGGATCTCCGGACCCGCGTCGCGGCCGCAGCCCCTCCCCGGCTCGGGCTGCGCGCCCCCCGTCCCCTCGCGCTCAGGCCCCTCCACTAGTCCCCGCTGCCAAGAAGTATGTGCCACCCCATGCCTCCGGCTCCTCGGCACCTTCCACGGCTGCCGTTCTGGGCGGGACCCCCTCCCGCGGCCGCTATGGCCCTGCCAAGAAGAAGAAGCGTCGCGGTCAGGGCCGAGGTAACCCGGCCTCCCTTCCCCCTCTGGCCCCGGGCTCCTCCTCCGCTCTGGGGCCCGTCTCCAGCCGTCCTTGCCACCCTTGCTTCAACTGCGGGGTGGCGGGCCACTCGCAGGTCAACTGCGCCAATCCTCAGTGCTGCTACATATGCAAGGATCCCGGGCATCCCGCTCTTCTGTGCCCGAACCATCCGGTGTCGTCGGAGCTCATGATGTACGGCCACGGTATCGAGGGGTTGGGCTTCTTCCACCTTGAGGTCCTCGACCTCCCGCCGCCCACCCCCTCCCTTTAGGCGGTCGTCACTGTGGTCGACGGGGTGGCCTCTTGCTACCTCTTGAGCTTGCGTTGGATTTCAACAAAGAGGAAGGGATGATGCAACAGAGTAGCGTAAGTATTTCCCTCAGTTTTGAGAACCAAGGTATCAATCCAGTAGGAGGCCATGCTCAAGTCCCTCGTACCTGCACAAAACAATAGCTACTCGCAACCAACGTGATTAGGGGTTGTCAATCCCTTCACGGTCACTTACGACAGTGAGATCTGATAGATATAATATTTTTGGTATTTTTGGTATAGAGATGCAAAGTAAAAAGTAAAAGCAAAGTAAAAAAGCAAAGCAAGATTAAAGTGATGGAGATTGATATGATGAGAATAGACCCGGGGGCCATAGGTTTCACTAGTGGCTTATCTCAAGAGCATAAGTATTCTATGGTGGGTGAACAAATTACTGTTGAGCAATTGACAGAATTGAGCATAGTTATGAGAATATCTAGGCATGATCATGTATATAGGCATCACGTCCGTGACAAGTAGACCGAAATGATTCTGCATCTACTACTATTACTCCACTCATCGACCGCTATCCAGCATGCATCTAGAGTATTAAGTTAAAAACAGAGTAACACTTTAAGCAAGATGACATGATGTAGAGAGATAAATTCATGCAATATGAAATAAACCCCATCTTGTTATCCTCGATGGCAACGATGCAATACGTGCCTTGCTGCCCCTTTTTTCACTGGGAAAGGACACTGCAAGATCGAACCCAAAGCTAAGCACTTCTCCCATGGCAAGAACTACCAAATCTAGTTGGCCAAACCAAACGGATAATTCGAAGAGACTTGCAAAGATAACCAATCATACATAAAATAATTCAGAGAAGATTCAAATATTATTCATAGATAGACTTGATCATAAACCCACAATTCATCGGTCTCAACAAACACACCGCAAAAAGAAGATTACATCGAACAGATCTCCACAAGAGAGGGGGAGAACTTTGTATTGAGATCCAAAAAGAGAGAAGAAGCCATCTAGCTATTAACTATGGACCCGAAGGTCTGAGGTAAACTACTCACACTTCATCGGAGAGGCTATGATGATGTAGAAGCCCTCCGTGATGATGGCCCTCTCTGGCGGAGCTCCGGAACAGGCCCCAAGATGGGATCTCGTGGATATAGAAAGTTCTGGCGGTGGAATTAGGTTTTTGGCTCCTGTTCTGATCATTTGGGGGTACGTAGGTATATATAGGAGGAAGGAGTACGTCGGTGGAGCACCGAGGGGCCCGCGAGGCAGGGGGGCGTCCTAGGGGGGTGGGCGCGCCCCTCACCCTCGTGACCGCCTCTTTGACTCCTTGGAGTAGGGTCCAAGTCTCCTGGATCACGTTCGGTGAGAAAATCACGTTCCTGAAGGTTTTATTCCGTTTGGACTCCATTTGATATTCTGTTTCTCCGAAATACTGAAATAGGCAAAAACATAGCAATTCTGGGCTGGGCCTCTGGTTAATAGGTTAGTCCCAAAAATAATATAAAAGTGGAAAATAAAGCCCAATATAGTCCAAAACAGTAGATAATATAGCATGGAGCAATCAAAAATTATAGATACGTTGGAGACGTATCACCTCTCCGGAGATGATCGAGGCTGAGCTCAACCACCTCTACCATCGTTAGTGGGACTGGGTGGTCACTCCTACTGCCGGTCACATCTTCACTGTGGTCTTCCCCGACACCGTCAGTTACGGCTACGCCTCGCGTAGTGGCCGGATCACCCTCACCCTCAACTAGCTCGTCGTCGACATCACCGAGCCGGTCCTCGACGCCCCATCTGTGGTCGTCCTGGATACTGATTGGATCCTTGTGGGCGGCATCCCCGACATCACCCGGTCTGAGCTTGTCGTCCGCCAGATGTCAAAGATTCTGGGCAAGGTGGTGGTGGTGGACGAGCTCTCCCTCCGCAAGGAGGAGGTCAAGGTCAAGTGCTTGGACTCCTCCAAGCTCCACGTTACCGTCCGCGTGTTCTTCAATGACCTGGGCTACGACCTCTGGATTGCCCCCGAGCCCCCAACCACATCGGCTGTCCCCGCTTCACCGACGATGGTCTCCCCGGTGGCCACTCGGGGACCGACGGAGACTACCACGGCTGCCACCGTCCCCTCTCTCGTCGGTCGAAGGACGAGGGGGGATCGGAGGACTCGCACTCCTGGTCCCAGTCTCGCTCTCCCTCGCCTCCGGCCACTGGTGGACTTGGGTGTCAGGCGGCGCCTGGTCTGCTTCTCGAGGCCCCTCTCAGCTTGGTGGCCGAGTCCCCCGAGGCCAGCGACGCCTCCAGCTTGGGCTTGCTCGTCTGCCTCGGATCCTCGCCTCGCGCCCCCGTTCCCACAGGGCCATCACTCCCTCGCTCCCCTGCTCCGTCGCTGGTCCATGACCCGCCCTCTCCGCTCGCCGAGGTGGAGGCGACATCCCCGGCTCCCTCCCCTGGCGCTATGGTCGCCACCGCTCTACCGGGCCTTAGTGCCGTCGCGGTGGCACCGGTTGTCTCCATCCCACCCGCGGCTCCCCACGTGGCCGCCTCGCCTCCTCCAGTCGCGGCTCCCCCTCAGCTCTTGGTTCCTCTCGTGGACCCGGCTCTGCTCGTCGTCTC
>NC_057800.1:513338436-513499136 GCF_018294505.1 Triticum aestivum | reverse complement strand
CGCGGCCTACTCTCGCCGCGGCCGGTCGATGTTACGTCTCCAACGTATCTATAATTTTTGATTGCTCCATGCCATTATATTATCTATTTTGGATGTTAATGGGCTTTATTTTACACTTTGATATAATTTTTGGGACTAACCTACTAATCGGAGGCCCAACCCAAATTGCTGTTTTTTTGCCTATTTTAGGGTTTTGAAGAAAAGGAATATCAAACGGAGTCCAAACGGAATGAAACCTTCGGGAACATGATTTTCTCAACAAACGTGGTCCAGGAGACTTGGAGTGGCCGTCAAGAAACAAGGGAGGAAGGCACGAGGCAGGGGGCGCGCCTACCCCCTGGGCGCGCCCTCCACCCTCGTGGGCCCTCCGTTGCTCCACCGATGTACTTCTTCCTCCTATATATATCCACGTACCCCCCAAACATCCAGGAGCACCACGAAAACCTAATTCCACCACTGCAACCTTCTGTACTCGATAGATCCCATCTCAGGGCCTTTTCTGGAGCTCCACCGGAGGGGGCATTGATCACAGAGGGCTTCTACATCAACTCCATGGCCTCTCCGATGATGTGTGAGTAGTTTATTTCAGACCTACGGGTCCATTGTTATTAGCTAGATGGCTTCTTCTCTCTCTTTGGATCTCAATACAAAGTTCTCCTCGATTTTCATGGAGATATATTCGATGTAATCTTCTTTTGCGGTGTGTTTGTCGAGATCCGATGAATTGTGGGTTTATGATCCAGATTATCTATGAACAATATTTGATTCTCCTCTAAATTTTTTTATGTATGATTGGTTTATCTTTGCAAGTCTCTTCGAATTATCAGTTTGGTTTGGCCTACTAGATTGATCTTTCTTGCAATGGGAGAAGTGCTTAGCTTTGGGTTCAATCTTGCGGTGTTCGATCCCAGTGACAAAAAGGGAACCGATACGTATTGTATTGTTGCCATCGAGGATAAAAAGATGGGGTTTATATCATATTGCATGAGTTTATCCCTCTACATCATGTCATCTTCCTTAAAGCATTACTATGTTCTTATGAACTTAATACTCTAGATGCATGCTGGATAGCGGTCGATGTGTGGAGAAATAGTAGTAGATGCAGGCAGGAGTCGGTCTACTTGTCTCAGACGTGATGCCTATATACATGATCATACCTAGATATTCTCATAACTATGCTCAATTCTATCAATTGCTCGACAGTAATTCGTTTACCCACTGTAATACTTATGCTCTTGAGAGAAGCTACTAGTGAAACCTATGGCCCCCGGGTCTATCTTCTATTATATTAATCTTCCAATACTTAGTTATTTCCTTTGTCGTTTATTTTACTTTGCATCTTTATTTATCTTTATCATAAAAATACCAAAAATATTATCTTATCATATCTATCAGATCTCACTCTCGTAAGTGACCGAGAAGGGCTTGACAACCCCTTTATCGCGTTGGTTGCGAGGTTCTTATTTTTTTGTGTAGGTGCATGGGACTTGAGCGTGATCTCCTACTGGATTGATACCTTGGTTCTCAAGAAATGAGAGAAATACTTACGCTACTTTGCTGCATCACCCTTTCCTCTTCAAGGGAAAGCCAACGCAGTGCTCAAGAGGTAGCAGTCGGCCTCCTCTCTGGTGACTGCCTCCCGCCGGAGCGCTCGCCTTGACGCGGCGTGCCTTGAGGGGAGCCCAGCGCTGCCCATCCGTGAGCGGGCGGAGCTCCGGGCGGCTGCTCGGAACCTGAAGCCAGGTACGCCTGCAGTCCCCCTCGGCATCTACTTGCTTATTTTCTGCTCTTGAGTCGGTTCCGCTTGGTTACCTTGCGAAGGTCGCGAATGATTCCGCGATCATTTTCAGGGGGAGGGTGGTCCCCCTTTGTCTAGATCGAGGCCATTAGGGCCCGCGAGATCCTCAACGGTCGGATTGCGAAGGCCCGAGCAGCTCTGCTCGCACCCCCCGCCTCGTCGAACGCGTTGGAGTATGCAGTCCTGCCCCCTCCTTGGAGGGCCGGTGGCATCCCCCCTGTCCATGGCGGAGCTTCGGGGCCGCACCCGCTCTCGCACCGCCGCTCTCTGCGCCCAAAGCACATCTCGTGTCCTGGGGTCAAGCAGCCCCTCAATGGTTGCTTGATGCGTGCCCTCTTCTGGAACATCAGCGGCTTTGGCCATGATGGCCGCCGCCGCCAACTCATCGAGTACATGCGTGAAGAACACATTGACATTGTCTCCATCCAAGAAACCATGCGCATGGAATTCTCCCTCCCTGAGCTCGACCGTCTTAGCCCCCACCTCTTCGCCTGGCATTGGCTCCCTTCTAGTGGGAGCTCGGGTCATTCCGGTGGCATCCTCTTAGGCGTGAAGGATGCCACCTTTGAGGTTGGCAGTATGGATCGGGGACAATTCTTTGTTAGCATGGAACTCTATGAACGCACCCTCAACTTCAAGTGGGAGGTTATTATTGTCTACGGCCCCGCCGACCATAGCCGGTCTGCCTCCTTCCTCGAGGAGCTCCACTGGAAGCTCTCGGCTGCTTCGCTTCCGGTGGTGGTTCGGGGCGATTTTAACCTCCTACGTTTTGCGGAGGATAAGAGCAATTCGCAAGTCAACTCTGCGCGTATGCAAATGTTCAATGACTGCATTGCTGACCTCGGGCTCCGCAAAATAGATAGGGTTGGCACCAGGTTCACCTGGACCAATTGTTAGGCTGCTCTGACCCAGTCCGTCCTGGACCGGGTCCTAGTTTCCCCGGAATGGGACCTCCGTTGCTCTCTTGCTTCCCTCTGGGCCATCACTCGGATCGGTTTCGACCACGTTCCCTCCTCCTCTCTTCCGCTGACGAGCGTCCCCCGATCCCTCCTCGATTCCGGTTTGAGACATTTTGGCTGTCCCAAGCTGGCTTCGTCGCGGCCGTGTTCGCTCGCTGGGTGGAGGCTCGCGCCCATTCCCAGTCCTTGGCTCGCCCCCCTCCTCCATCGACTCATGGCATCTCTGTGCCAAGCGAGGACGGCAGTTCATGAAGGGGTTCTACCTCTTGAGCACTGCGTTGGATTTCCCCGAAGAGGAAGGGATGATGTAGCAAAGTAGCGTAAGTATTTCCCTCAATTTTTGAGAACCAAGGTATCAATCCAGTAGGAGGCTACGCTCGAGTCCCTCGTACCTACACAAAAACAATAGCTCAACGCAACCAACGCGCTTAGGGGTTGTCAATCCCTTCACAGTCACTTACGAAAGTGAGATCTGATAGAGATGATAAATAATAATAATAGGCCCTTCTACGGGCCCCAAGATGGGATCTTGTGGATACAGAAAGTTGCGGCGGTGGAATTAGGTTTTTGGCTCTGTCCCCGATCGTTTGGGGGTACGTGGATATATATAGGAGGAAGAAGTATGTTGGTGGAGCTTCGAGGGGCCCATGAGGCAGGGGGCGCGCCCTAGGGGGTGCCCCTAGCCTCGTGACCACCTCGTGGCTTCCTTGATGGAGGGTCCAAGTCTCCTGGATCTTATCTGATGAGAAAATCACATTTCTGAAGGTTTCATTCCGTTTGGACTCTGTTTGATATTCCTTTTCTTCGAAACCCTAAAACAGGCAAAAAACAACAATTCTGGGCTGGGCCTCCGGTTAATAGGTTAGTCCCAAAAATAATATAAAAGTGGAAAATAAAGCCCAATAATGTCTAAAACAATAGATAATATAGCATGGAGCAATCAAAAATTATAGATATGTTGGAGACGTATCAAGCATCCCCAAGCTTAATTCCTGCTCGTCCTCGAGTAGGTAAATGATAAAAACAGAATTTTTGATGCGGAGTGCTACTTGGCATAATTTTAATGTAATTCTTCTTAATTGTGGTATGAATATTCAGATCCGAAAGATTCAAGACAAAAGTTCATATTGACATAAAAATGATAATAGTTCAAGCATACTAACTAAGCAATTATGTCTTCTCAAAATAACATGGCCAAAGAAAGTTCATCCCTACAAAATCATATAGTTTAGTCATGTTTCATTTTCGTCACACAAGAATGCTATCATCATGCACAACCCCGATGACAAGCCAAGCAATTGTTTTATACTTTAGTAATCTCAAACCTATAAACTTTCACGCAATATATGAGCGCGAGCCATGGACATAGCACTATGGGTGGAATATAATATAATGAGGGGGTTATGTGGAGAAGACAAAAAAGGAGAAAGTCTCACATCAACGAGGCTCATCAATGGGCTATGGAGATGCCCACCGATTGATGTTAATGCAAGGAGTAGGGATTGTCATGCAACAGATGCACTAGAGCTATAAATGTATGAAAGCTCAACAAAAGAAACTAGTGGGTGTGCATCCAATTTGCTTGCTCATGAAGACCTAGGGCACTTGAGGAGGCCCATTGTTGGAATATACAAGACAAGTTCTATAATGAAAAATTCCCACTAGTATATGAAAGTGATAACATGAGAGACTCTCTACTATGAAGATCATGGTGCTACTTTGAAGCACAAGTGTGGTAAAAGGATAGTAACATTGTCCCTTCTCTCTTTTTCTCTCATTTTTTTGGGCCTTCTCTTTTTTATGGCCTTTCTCTCTTTCTTTTTTTTGGGCCTTCTCTTTTTTATGGCCTTTCTTTTTTTATTTATTCCTCACTTGGGACAATGCTCTAATAATGATGATCATCACACTTCTATTTATTTACAACTCAATGATTACAACTCGATACTAGAACAAAGATGACTCTATGTGAATGCCTCCGGCGGTGTACCGGGATATGCAATGAACCAAGAGTGACATGTATGAAAGAATGGTGGCTTTGCCACAAATACTATGTCAACTACATAATCATGCTAAGCAATATGACAATGATGAATGTGTCATGATGAACAGAATGATGGAAAGTTACATGGCAATATATCTCGGAATGGCTATGGAAATGCCATAATAGGTAGGTATGGTGGCTGTTTTGAGGAAGATATAAGGAGGTTTATGTGTGAAAGAGCGTATCATATCACGGGGTTTGGATGCACCGGCGAAGTTTGCGCCAACTCTCAATGTGAGAAAGGGCAATGCACGGTACCGGAGAGGCTAGCAAGGATGGAAGGGTGAGAGTGCGTATAATCCATGGACTCAACATTAGTCATAAATAACTCACATACTTATTGCAAAAATCTACAAGTCATCAAAAACCTCGGCACTACGCGCATGCTCCTAGGGGGATAGATTGGTAGGAAAACACCATCGCTCGTCCCCGACCGCCACTCATAAGGAAGACAATCAAATAACACCTCATGTTTCAAATTTATTGCATAACGTTTACCATACATGCATGCTACAGGACTTGCAAACCTCAACACAAGTATTTCTCAATTTCTCAACTACTCAACTAGCATGACTTTGATATTATTACCTCCATATCCAAAACAATCATCAAGCATCAAACTTTTCTTAGTATTCAACACACTCATAAGAAAGTTTTATTATTAATCTTGCATACCAAGCATATTAGGATTTTAAGCAAATTACCATGCTATTAAGATTCTCAAAATAATCTAAGTGAAGCATGAGAGATCAATAGTTTCTATAAAACAAATCCACCACCGTGCTCTAAAAGATATAAGTGAAGCACTAGAGCAAAACTATAAAGCTAAAAAGATATAAGTGAAGCACATAGAGTATTCTATCAAATAACAAATCATGTATGGCTCTCTCAAAAGGTGTGTACAGCAAGGATGATTGTGGTAGACTAACAAGTAAAGACTCAAATCATAAAATACACTCCAAGCAAAACACATATCATGTGGTGAATAAAAATATAGCTCCAAGTAAAGTTACCGATAGAAGTAGACGAAAGAGGGGATGTCTTCCGGGGCATCCCCAAGCTTTGGATTTTAGGTGACCTTATATTATCTTGGGGGTTCCATGGGCATCCCCAAGCTTAGGTTCTTGCCACTTCTTGTTCCATAATCCATCAAATCTTTACCCAAAACTTGAAAACTTCACAACACAAAACTTAAAGTAGAAAATCTCGTAAGCTCCGTTAGCGAAAGAAAACAAAAGACCACTTCAAGGTACTGTAATGAACTCATTCTTTGTTTATATTGGTGTTATACCTACTGTATTCCAACTTCTCTATGGATTATAAACTGTTTTACTAGTCATAGATTCATCAAAAATAAGCAAACAACATACGAAAAACAGAATCTGTCAAAAATAGAACAGTCTGTAGTAATCTGTAGCTAGCGCAAGATCTGGAACCCAAAAAATTCTAAAATAAATTGTTGGACGTGAGGAATTTATATATTAATAATCTGCAAAAAGAATTAACTAAATAGCGCTTTTCAAATAAAAATGACAGTAGTTCTCGTGAGCGCTAAAGTTTCTGTTTTTTACAGCAAGTTCAATCAAGACTTTCCCCAAGTCTTCCCAACAGTTCTACTTGGCACAAACACTAATTAAACACAAAAAACACAACCAAAACAGAGGCTAGATAATTTATTTATTACTAAACAGGAGCAAAAATCAAGGAATAAAAATAAAATTGGGTTGCCTCCCAACAAGCGCTATCGTTTAACGCCCCTAGCTAGGCATAATAAGCAAGAATAGATCTAGGTATTGCCATAATAATAAGATAGATTATTAAAACTCATTTCATATTCTCTACATTCAGCAGCGAGTTTTCTTTGAGGCAAGCAAAAGTAATCAAAAGGGCTAAATTTTTTGGGACAAAAGTCTCCAATATCAACCTTGGAGGTATAGGCCCCTCCTTTGGTCCTTCATATTGCACAACCAATTCATCATTATAAGCATTCTTTTGACAGAACTTTGTGAGCCTATATTCAAGAGAATATCCCAATTCATTATCTCGAATAGCTAAATCATCATTAAGTCCAGAAATTATATCAACTAAAACATTGGTAGGAACCCTTTTTCTAAGACTTTCATTGAAAGCAACATAGTCTAGAGATTGAAAACGCATTATTTCTTCTTGATCAAAGAGGATAGTCTCTATGGGAGGACGGCAAGCATCCACCCTATAATGTGCAAAGATTTCTTTGGCCTCTTTAATTATGAATCGAAACTCATGAGCCAAAAAGATAGTAACGGCACGCTTAACAGAAGAATGCTCAATATTAGAAAATTCTAGGAAAATCCTTTGTATAGAAGGATGCAAGTGCAAGAATTGCCTCTCAAGTTCAACTACAAGCATGGCAATAGCGTCCGCAAGACTACTGGTTCTATGAAGAATAGAACTACCCATAGAAGGTAAAGCACCGGCACAAGTAAAAAAATCTTGAATAACTCCTTTTCCAATAATATTACCGCTACCAACACGAAATCTTTTTATATGTGAGATAGTGGGTTCTTTAGTAGGAGCATCAAAATTATTATCGACAATAGTATCCCCAATTTCAGACATAGAGGCAGAAGGTAAAGAACTAGTCATAACAACAAGCAAGCAAACTAACGCACGAGTAAACAAAAAGCAAACGGGCAAAAAGGCAAACGGAGAAAGAGAGGGAGGAAGAGAGAGGGCGAATAAAACGGCAAGGGTGAATTGGGGGGAGAGGAAAACGAGAGGCAAATGGCAAATAATGTAATGCGGGAGATAGGGATTGTGATGGGTACTTGGTATGATGACTTTTGCGCAGACTCCCCGGTAACGGCGCCAGAAATTCTTCTTGCTACCTCTTGAGCACTGCGTTGGATTTCCTCGAAGAGGAAGGGATGATGTAGCAAAGTAGCGTAAGTATTTCCCTTAGTTTTTGAGAACCAAGGTATCAATCCCGTAGGAGGCTACGCTCGAGTCCCTCGTACCTACACAAAAACAATAGCTCAACGCAACCAACGCGCTTAGGGGTTGTCAATCCCTTCACAGTCACTTATGAAAGTGAGATCTGATAGAGATGATAAATAATATTTTTGGTATTTTTGATATAGAGATGCAAAGTAAAAAGTAAAAGCAAAGTAAAAGCAAAGGATTAATAAAGTGATGGAGATTGATATGATGAGAAAGAGACCCGCGGGCCATAGGTTTCACTAGTGGCTTCTCTCAAGAGCATAAGTATTCTACGGTGGGTGAACAAATTACTGTTGAGCAATTGACAGAATTGAGCATAGTTATGAGAATATCTAGGTATGATCATGTATATAGGCATCACGTCCGAGACAAGTAGACCGAAATGATTCTGCATCTACTACTATTACTCCACTCATCGACCTCTATCCATCATGCATCTAGAGTATTAAGTTAAAAATAGAGTAATGCCTTAAGCAAGATCACATGATGTAGAGGGATAATTTCATGCAATATGATAAAAACCCCATCTTGTTATCCTCAATGGCAACAATACAATACGTGCCTTGCTGCCCCTTCTGTCACTGGGAAAGGACACCGCAAGATTGAACCCAAAGCTAAGCACTTCTCCCATGGCAAGAACAACCAATCTAGTAGGCCAAACCAAACTGATAATTTGAAGAGACTTGCAAAGATAACCAATCATACATAAAAGAATTCAGAGAAGATTCAAATATTATTCATAGATAGACTTGATCATAAACCCACAATTCATCGGTCTCAACAAACACACCGCAAAAAGAAGATTACATCAAATAGATCTCCACGAGAGAGGGGGAGAACATTGTATTGAGATCCAAAAAGAGAGAAGAAGCCATCTAGCTACTAGCTATGGACCCGTAGGTCTGAAGTAAACTACTCACACTTCATCGGAGGGGCTTGAATGATGATGTAGAAGCCCTCCGTGATTGATGCCCCCTCCGGCGGAGCTCCGGAACAGGCCCCAAGATGGGATCTCGTGGATACAGAAAGTTGCGGTGGTGGAAATAGGTTTGGGGGTACGTGGATATATATAGGAGGAAGAAGTACGTCGGTGGAGCTTCGAGGGGCCCACGAGGTAGGGGGCGCGCCCCTACCCTCGTGACCACCTTGTGGCTTCCTTGACGGAGGGTCCAAGTCTCCTGGATCTTATCTGATGAGAACATCACGTTTCCGAAGGTTTCATTCCGTTTGGACTCCGTTTGATATTCCTTTTCTTTGAAACCTTAAAACAGGCAAAAAACAGCAATTCTGGGCTGGGCCTCCGGTTAATAGGTTAGTCCCAAAAATAATATAAAAGTGGAAAATAAAGCCCAATAATGTCTAAAACAGTAGATAATACAGCATGGGGCAATCAAAAATTATAGATACGTTGGAGACGTATCAAGGGGTGGGGCGCCAACTTGGGTCGCGACCTCCGCGAGCAGAAGAAGGCCCTTCTATCTGCTATTCAGGCCCTCGACCTGCGCACCGATGCCTCTGGCCTCTCTCCTGAGGAGTTTCTTTCTCGATACGACCTGGAAGACCAACTCTCGGTCATCTACTCCGACAAGGAGGCTTACTAGCGTGTGCGCGGGGCTCAAAAATGGGTTTTGAAGGGTGATGCGAACACAGCGTATTTTCTGGCCATTGTGAATGGCTGTCATAGATGCAACACCATCCCCCTTCTCTGGGATGTGCCGACCCTATTGCAGTCCTCGCGGGACATTAGGTCCCACGTTGATGGCTTCTATAGGTCTCTGTTCGCAGCCGCTCCTCGGAGCGGCTTATCCCTGGCCCTGGACTGTTGGTCCGGCGACCAGCTTGTCACAGATGAGGAGAATGCGGCCCTCATGGCCCCCTTCTCTGAGGGCGAGGTCTGGGCCGCCATCAAAGGCATGAACCCTTCCTCGGCCCCGGGCCCGGATGGCCTGCCGGTTAAGTTCTTCCAAGCCTTCTGGAACGTGATCAAACCGGAGATCATGGCCATCTTTGATGAGTTCTATGTTGGGTCCATTAATCTCGGGTGCCTCAACTACAGGACGATCTCACTTATCCCCAAGGTTCCTGGGGCGTCTGACATCCGTCAGTTTCGCCCAATCACGGTGATAAATGTGATCTTCCGTATTCTCGCAAAGGGGTACGCCAATAGGGTGACCCTGCTCGCGGACCACATTACCCACCCCAACCAATCGGCCTTCATCCAAGGGCGATGTATTCTGGATGGGGTGCTAGTTCTTCATGAAGTTCTCCATTAGGTCCATTCCAAACACCTTAAGGCGGTCTTCCTGAAGATCGATTTCCATAAGGCCTATGACACTGTTAGCTGGCCCTTACTTCAGGAAGTGCTTCTACGGAAAGGCTTCGATGACCGGTGGATCTCCAGGGTGATGCAAATGGTCTCTTGTGGTTGCACTGCCGTGAACATTAGTTGGGAGATTGGCCCCTACTTCCCCACTCTTTGTGGGGTGAGGCAAGGCGACCCTTTCTCCTTGTTCCTGTTCAATATGGTGGTGGACGCCTTGGCTGCCATCCTGGACAAGGCTAAGATGGCGGGCCATATTCGTGGGTTCACTCCCCACTTGGCCGGTGGCACCGGCATCTCCCTGCTCTAGTACGCTGACGACACCATCATCATGGTTGAAGGCTCGGACGCGGACATCGCTAACCTTAAGTTCCTCCTCCTCTGCTTCCAACAAATGTCTGGCCTCAAGATCAAGTTCGATAAGAGTGATGTGATGGTGATGGGCTACTCTCCGGCCGAGGCACGCGACATCACCAACCGCCTGAATTGCCGCCTAGGCGCCTTCCCCACCACCTACCTGGGAACGCCCATTAGTGACTCTCGGCTTACTGTTGTTGACCTGCAGCCGACTGTGGCCAAGTTGTAGACGCGCATTGAGCCTTGGCAGGGTCGGTGGCTATCAAAGGCGGCCCGGACGATCCTCATCAACTCCTCGCTCTCTAGTCTCCTCTTGTTCCTCATGAGCTTCTACAGCCTCCATGAGATGCTTCACCATGAGATTGCCAAGGTCCAATCCTGCTTCTATTTGGCCGGGGATAATAACAAACAGAAATACCATATGGTTAGTTGGCCCGACATCTATAAGCCTCGGGAGCAAGGTGGCCTCGGTATCATGTGCTCGAAGTGCATGAATATCGCACTCCTTTCCCGCTGGCTTTGGCGCATCTCGCAAGGGCATGGTGGACTGTGGCTAGACATCATTCGGAATAAGTACCTGCGTGGCCAACCTTTGGCCTTCTGCCAATGGTCTGGTGGATCCCAATTTTGGTAGTCGGTCATTCAGCTGCTCCCCATCCTCTGCATTGGGACCTCCATATTGGTCGGATCGGGTTCAGTGACCCTGTTCTGGTTTGACCGATGGGCGGGAGACTCGCCCTTCGCGGCCCGGTTCCCCGATCTCTTCTCCATCGCAGTCGTCCCGATGATCTCAGTTGAATGGGCCCTTATTGACTTAGGGCGCCTCTCGTTCTGGAGACCATTTGGGCCTCCGGAAGCTGCCGCTTGGCAGGAGCTTCTTGATAGCATCACCCTCCATGTGCCGGCTGTCGATGCAGGCCGGGATGAAGTTCGGTGGCGCCTTGAACCTTCGGGCCAATTCTCCACCAAGTCCCTCTACTCGGCCATCGCTCCCTCCTCCGCTCCGTCCCCCCTCCTGGAGGTGTGGACCATTCGCGTGCCTCTGATAATCCGGATCTTCCTGTGGCAATCAATCCGCAGTCGGCTCCCGTCTGGGGTGGAGGTACGCAAGCGCAATGGTTCGGGCTCCGGTCTTTGCCCGCTCTGTAGTACCCCCGAGGACTCGAATCACATCTTCTTCTCCTGCATGTCTGCCCAGTTTGTCTGGAGCTGCTTTAGAGAGGCTGTGGGTGGGGATTGGTGCCACACCAACTTCCCTGACCTCTTCGCTGAAATCCAGACCTCCCCCTGCCCACTGGCCACATTAGGTGGCTTGAGATCGGTGCTCTCGCATGGACCCTCTGGACGATTCGCAATAAGCTTGTGATTCAGCGCACTCCGCTTCGTCAGGCTACTGACGCTCTGTTCAAACTATCTGGTTTCTTGCAGCTTTGGTGGCCGCTTAGCCGCCCTCAGGACTGGGACGCAATCTCCGCCTTCATCGCCAACCTTCGATCGATGGCCTTCTGCTTGTCACCGCCGCCCCCTCCGCCTCCTCCAGAGCCTGATTAGTTGATTGGCGTGCTCTCGACCCCGGCTTCGGCCTCGGTCGTGCTTTTTTATGTTGTTTTTTGGGCTTGTTGAGCTGTGCTCTCAACAGAACCTTTGGATATCTTGTTGTGTGTCTTGGGTGTGTGTGTTCTGAACTAGTATGTATGTGTGCTCTGGGCGGTTTGCTTTATTTATAAAGCGGGGTGAAAGCCTTTTTCGGTAATAGTGCATAAAACCATCAGCCTCTCACAAACGGCTTTTATCGGGGGTTATAACATTCTAAATGGGATTGTTTCTCTCCATGATAGTGTGAAACCATCGTTCTAAAGCTTGGCTTTGAGAAAGCGTATGACTGTGTGAGTGAGAATGTCCTTGGGGACGTTCTCCTTCGCATGGGTTGCGGCGTGCGTTAACGGCGTGGTTGGCCCTCTTTTCTGTTAGAATTAATTACAATTTGTAATTAGGGGAAAATCTCCGCTTGCCCAAACTGTCGTGCGGTCTGTCCCACATAGACGCCTTCTCGCTCCTGCCCTCTGGAACCGACGCCTCCCTTCGACCGCGTCTCTCCAGATGGTATAAGTAGCGCCTGTAACCATTAATCAAAATAGAGATTTCACTTTCGATCTCAAACATGTTATCACGCACGTAGACAACCAGCGAGAGCGAAAGGCAGCAAAGAAAGGAGAAGAGAGGGAGCACTCACCGCCGGTGAGATGCCTAGCCTTGTTTCCTTCTTTCTCCGCCTGATCTGAGAGGACGGTCGTCGCTACCATGGCGTTGGTGGCCTCCGATATTTCCGTCGCAGGATGCAGGCCATCCGTCATTTCAGCCATTGCGCCACTGGCCGTTATGGTCACCGCGCCACTGGACGTGGCGGCCGTGGTGGTCACCGTGCCGCTGGACGCGGCCACGGCGTCTACGGACGCGCCGCTCCTGGTGCTCTCCACGCCCACGGGCACGGCCTTGGCGCTGTTGCGTGTGTGCCGTCGGTGAACAGGGTGCTCGACCCATGGCTTGTGGCCGGTCCGAGCGCCCCTATGGTGCACGGCGCCGCACCCCCCGGTTCTCCGCCTCCACCCCCTCCTCCACCAGCTGGGTGGCTCCCGCCGTCGACACCGACGCCAGATGCCGTGGCCGCTGGCCCGAGCCGCCGCCCGCATGGCTATGCCATAGTGCCGTTGCGCTCCGTGGTGAATGAGGAGGAGGCGCTCGCCTTCGTCTCCACGCCAACCGGCGCCTCCAGCGTCGTCCATCTTGGAGCCGGCATGGAGAATGCCAACGCCAACGCCCTGCTTCAGCAGGAGACGGCAGCGGGCTCGAGCAGCCGCGCCGTCCGGCGCTTCGGGCGTCTCTTCGGGCGCGTCGTCACCGCCATCGACCGCCGCCCTAGCCTTCGCCCCGGTTCGTGGGCTCCGGCGAGCCTCGGCCTCGCCAGCATCTCACCAGAGGGTGCTCGCCTGGACCCCGTTGTCATCGTGTCTTCTTCGGACGAGGAAGGCTCGTCGGTGCTGCGCCGGTGACCTCTGGCGCCGCGAGGGTCTGCGGCAGCCACTCGAGTCGCCGGTGCCGTGCAGGGAAGGGGATCGAGCGGGTGGTGCGGGCTTCTAGTCTCAGACCCTTATCCGTAACCGCCACTTCCTCCCTCTTATGCAGTGGGGCTGCGGGTGGGCTGGCCAAAGGCCATGGAGGCCCAGGCCCATGCGCATGTTGTGTCCCTCCAGCCACCTCCTTCTAGCCTGGATTCATTTTTATTTTCTTTTCTCTCTGTTTTATTAACAGTAGTACTAATTGTGCAGTTTTAGACTTTGTTTAGTATCTAGTTTGACTGCTACTTACATTCTAGTCTTGTTCTAGATTGTATCCGACTAGGACTTGTGTAATTATTAGTATGTTCATATTATGTAATGGATTGATAATATAAATAAAGTACCAGATTTCATCTGGGAAGAATGACATGTTCCATGTGTTTACCACATATCTAGTTCTCTTGAACATGTTTTAGCAATCGAGATCATCTTCTCTCGCACACCAAACTTGCAAATTTTTGAATATTTCTCCCACATTATATTTGCAATCACAAGGTAATGAGTTGGGATCTACTGCTCATTTGCAGATTATCCCCTCTTACTGTGAGGTCTACGCTTTGTCATTCTCGACAAGAGATTACCTCCAACATGTATTCCTTATATCTGAATTGTAGCATACACAAGGTAATGGCGATGTAGTCTATTACTGTGAGATCTAAGTGATCTCCAAAGTGTTATGTTCACACAATTGAGGTTGAGAATTTTTCAAGTTTACACTTGAGTATCAAATTTTTGCATTCTTATTACAGAACCATGATGGTTTTTAATTTACCACCTATAAATTAATTATCTTTGGTTTTTCCATGTAGGCAAAGATGACTGCCAAAGAGTTTGAGGAGCTTGCCCTCAATGGCCACAATTACCCTACATGGGCTATGGACATCAAGATCAGTCTTGCATCCCGTGGGATAGCGCGTGCAATACAACCCCGGGAGACTCCTCCCCCGGCTGGGGCCACGCCGCTAACAGAACAACAGAACTATGTTGCCTTATTCATCATAAGGCACCATATTCATCCAGATCTCAAGTCTGAGTATTTACAGGAGGAATCTCCTAGTACTCTATTTCTGGCCCTCAAAACGACGTATGAACAGCAGAAGGCAGTAGTCGTGCCAAAAGAACTCCATGATTGGACTCATCTCTGTCTTCAGGATTTCAAGTCCATCAGTGAGTACAATCATGTTGTTCATAAGATATGTTCCAAACCGCATTTTTGTGAGAAGGAACCTACTGAGGGGGGGAGATAGAGAAAACTTTGTCTACTATGCTCCCTTCAGATAGGATCCTCCAACAGCAATACCGTGCTCGTAACTACACTGTCTATTCCGAGCTTATTCACATGTTACTTCAGGCTGAAAAGCATGATGAGATACTCGCTAAGAATGGCTCTCAGCGCCTAGTTGGGGCACAACCTTTACCTGAAGTTCATCTGAATGTTGCAAATAGACAAAAGTTTAATGGTACCTCTCGGGGTAAACAATCCAATTTCGAGCATAACCGAAAGTGCAATGGGAACAGGAGATCTAGACACCTAGGCAAGGGAAAAGGCACTTCAAAGCCCAGGTTTGATAAATCTAAGCTTTGCAGCAAGTGTGGATGCTACACGCATTCTACTGAAAAGTGCACAATGCCCAAGCATCTGGTTATGCTGTACCAGCAATCTCAGGGACGCAAAGCACCTCAAGGGAAAAGGTTTGAAGCCAACTTCAACCTTCATTTGGATAGCGCAAAAGGAGTTGGTGGTTCGCACGATGTTCCTCCTGGACCGATCAACGCCATGATTCCTTATCTGCCTGAGGATACTACTGAAACAGAGAACGCGTTGATTGAGTACACCACAAACAACGTGTTTGGCGAATTTGACTAGTCCCTCAATCTCCTAGTGATCTACTTAATTATGTCCATTTGTGATGATTGTAATAAGAACATAAGTTTGTTGTTGTCTTTATATTGTATTGTATCAGCACATTTGATATAATAAAGATTGTATTCTATGTATTAACATGAGGTTTTCTTATTGAAAATTCTTTTGTTTTATATAGTTTTCCACAGGGACAATTCGATGGAAGAGGAATTATGCCTTGTGGACAGTGGTACCACAAACTCCATACCGAGGGAGATGAAATATTTCCAAACTCTGAAAAAGATAAATGGAGATATTCTAACTATCACTGGACGCGATACAATGATTGTTGGTACTGGACGTGCCATATTCACCCTCCCTAGCGGTACACAAATGACGATTGAGGATGCTTTATTGTATCCGCCTCATCATGTACCCTGATCAATTATCGAGATATCCGTAAGAATGGTTTTCACATTGAAACACATGAAGACAACAAAGAAGAGTATCTACTCTTTACTAAAGATCACGGATATGGCAAAAAGGTACATGAGAAAATTCCTTCTCTATCGTCTGGTTTGTACTATACGTACATCAAACCCGTGGAACATGCTGCATACAAAGTAATTTTTCAGAATGTTAACGCATTCCAAACCTGTGATCTCCTAGGCCACCCTAGAATAGGGATAATGAGAAAAAATTACTAGCAATTCCATTGGTCATAATTTGCTCGAGTCAAAATTTCCTCAATCTTCTGATTTTGTGTGCACATCTTGTGCCACGAGAAAGCTAATTTTGAGGACCTCACACCTCAAAATACAAGTTGAACCACTTCAGTTCCTTGAACGTATTCAAGGAGACATTTGTGGTCCTATTCAGCCATTGTCTGGACCTTTCCGGTATTTCATGGTTCTGATTGACGCATCTACACGATGGTCACATGTGTGTCTTCTATCCACACGAAACCATGCATTTGCCAAGATAATGAGGCAAGTCATTAAGTTGCAAGCCCATTATCCTGAAAGTCGAATTGAGTTAATTTGAATGGACAATGCTGCAGAATTCTCCCCGCGTGCTTTCAATGATTATTGCATGGCTTTGGGGATTGAAGTTCAGCACTCTGTTCCATATGTCCATACACAAAATGGTTTGGCTCAAGCATTGATTAAGAGGATCAAACTCATTGCAAGACCTTTGTTGACGAATTGCAACTTGCCAACCTCTTGTTGGGGTCACGCTGTTTCACACGTTGCTGACTTGATACAATTGAGGCCAACTGCATATCACAGTTCTTCCCCTCTGGAATTGGTACGTGGAAATCCTCCAAGCATTTCCCATCTGCGTAAGTTCGGATGTGCTGCATACATCCCGATCTCACCACCACAACAGACATCTATGGGCCCACACAGGAAGTTGGGGATCTATGTGGGGTACAAATCGCCGTCGATTATCAAGTACCTGGAACCCCTGACTGGGGATCTGTTCACAGCCCGTCACGCTGATTGCATATTTAATGAGGAACATTTTTTGGCATTAGGGGGAGATTTCAAGTGCCAGAAATAATGCCCGGAAATTGATTGGAATGCTCATGCCATTTCATCCTCTGATCCGCGTACCCATGAGACTGAACTTCAAGTTCAGAAGATCGTTAATTTGCAACATCTTGCAAATAATCTGCCAGATTCATTTACTGATCTGAAAGGTGTTACAAAATCCTTAAATCCTGCCAGAAACACGCCAGAAAGAGTGGAGATACCAATAAAAACCACTCAACTCCCTATTCCTAAAAAGAGGGGGAGTAGTACGGCCTCTGACCTGGAGCATGCTTCTAGCAAGCAGCAAAGAAAATCGAGGAGAAAAACCTCAGAGTCAGTAAATGCAGGTCAACTCAACGTTGACAAACACCTGATGGGTAGTATACACCCAGTGGAAGGGAAACCTCCACAACCCAGTTCCAGTGTGCCCAAACTGACTGGGACATCGAAACACACAGACTCGATCGTATTGGGAAATCACGAAGAGTCACTAGGGGCGCAGGAAATTTCCATCAACTATGTTGATTCTGGAGAATCATTTGACCGTAAGACTACGACCGTCGACATATATTTTGCTGAAAAGATTGCAGATACCCTTCTCACTAATCATGATCCAAGGTCTATAGTTGAGTGCCAAAAGCGCTCCGACTGGCCTAAATGGAAGGATGCAATCCAAGCAGAAATTGCCTCGCTTAACAAAAGAAAGGTATTCACTGAAGCAAAACCTACACCTCCCAGTGTTTTCCCTGTGGGATTCAAATGGGTTTTTTCTTCGGAAACGGAATGAGAACAATGATGTGGTGAGATATAAAGCAAGGCTTGTAGCACAAGGTTTCATGCAGAAACCCGGCATTGATTTCACTGAAACATATTCTCCAGTAATAGTGCAACCACTTTTCGATATCTTATATACTTGGCAGTGCAAAATTGTCTATCTATGCAGTTGATGGACATCGTGACCGCATATCTTTACAGGTCACTAGATTCGGACATATATATGAAGGTTCCTGATGGAATTTCTGTCTCGAATAAAAATGCAAAACGCAACATGTATTGTGTAAAGCTGAATAAGTCATTATATGGCTTAAGGCAGTCAGGGTGGATGTGGTACAACCGACTGAGTGAGTTCCTTCTTCAGAAAGGTTACTTCAATAGTGTTGAATTGCCCATGTGTTTTCATCAAGAAGTCCTCGACAGGATTTTGCATCATCTCTATGTATGTTGATGATCTCAACATCATCGGCAGCACACCAGACATTGATGAAGCAAGCAATCACCTAAAGATGGAATTTGAGATGAAGGATTTGGGTAAAACCAAATTTTGCTTAGGTATTCAACTTGAGCACCTTCCCTCAGGAATCATGGTACACCAATCTGCCTATATCTAGAAAATATTGGAAAAATTCAATATGGACAAATCCTATCCATCTAAAACTCCCATGGTGGTTCGATCTCTAGACGTAGAGAGATATCCGTTCATACCAAGGGATGATGGAGAAGAGGTGTTGGGACCTGAAGTTCCATACCTCAGTGTTGTTGGAGCGCTTATGTATCTTGCAAATTGCACAAGACCTGACATTGCATTTGCAGTGAATCTACTTGCAAGACATAACGCAGCTTCCACAAAACGTCATTGGTCTGGAGTGAAGAATATCTTTTGATGTCTCCAAGGCACAAAGGATCTTGGCCTATTTTCCAGTTCCAGAAAAATCAGGACTCTGATGTGACTGTATATGCAGATGCCAGCTATTTGTCTTATCCCCATAATGCCAGATCTCAGACCGGCTTCGTGTTCCTACATGATGGCACTGCTATATCATGGAAGTCTTCGAAACAGACTCTGGTAGCAACATCTACCAATCATTTTAAAATAATTTCATTATTTGAAGCAACATGCGAATGTGTATGGCTTCGTAGAATGATAAACCACATACAACAGTCATGTGGAATGGGTTCGATAAAATCACCTACCATTATCTATGAAGATAATGCGGCCTGTGTTGTGCAGATGCAAATAGGATACATCAAAAGTAATAGCACCAAGCATATTTCTCCTAAATGTTTTTCCCCCACAATCTTCAGAAAAGCGGGGAAATAAGCATTGTGCAAGTCAAATCATGTGACAACCTTGCTGATTTATTTACCAAGTCCCTACCAAATTCTACATTCCAGAAATGTGTTCATGGAATTGGTATGCGAAGACTTAGGGACTTGCAGGTGTCAGGGGGAGTCTCTTCTTGAGATACCTTTATTTTAATGACATCACATTATGCTATCTTTCTTTGTGAGTATATATTTCAGGATCTCATCAAAGATTTTATGAAGAACTTTTGGAGGAGAATCCTTCTGAGATGATAGAGCATCCCGGATAATTGTGAAGATGATTCTACATGGTCAAGTGTAGATTAGGGGAAGTGTTAGAATAAATTACAATTTGTAATTAGGGGAAAATCTTCCCTTGCCCAAACTGTCGTGCGGTTTGTCCCGCACAGACGCCTTCTCGCTCCTGCCCTCTGGAACCGACGCCTCCCTTCGATCGCGTCTCTCCAGATGGTATAAGTAGCGCCTATAACCATCAATCAAGACAGAGATTTCACTTTCGATCTCAAACAGTTTCCAAAATGACATGGGTCTGCACACCGTGTCATGGCCATGCTGCCTTTTCTCTAAAAAAGAAAATTTACACGACTCCTTTCGACTCAAGTAGTACTAGGATTTATGGAACATGTTTCATTCCATTGTTGTGGTTTGCGACTAGACAATGATCAGCAACCAAAAGAGTACCAGAGTGTCCCGTGGGGATGAGTTTTATGTTGGTCAATCATTCAAGGATCTACTTTGTAAGAGTGCCACATTACTACCTTGTATCGTTTGACCGTGTACTTTGGTATTTGCTTTATCTGTAAAGCGGGCAATATCCTGTTTCATGGGATGACAGTAGGCAGGCCTGAGTGCAGAACGCTGCTTATGAGTATATTCTTGTCACGTGCAGTCTTCAGCATACAGATTGCCCTTCAGAAAGATTGATAACATGACCGAATACCATTCCTCAAAAGAATGCCACACCACAACAACGTGAGATTACATTCCTTAAAAGGAGTTGCTTAGCTATCACAGAAAGCAAACTATAAACCGAAGAGATCAATCTGTACATGAATTCCTTGATGGCTTAGTGATAAACCTCTGGTGTACAACAGGTGTTCTGATCAGCAGGGAAGTAACACTTGCCATACCATTCTTCTGCAGAGAGAATTTCGATACACAAAGAAAATGGTACAGTGAGTTGACTTCCTATCAATCATGAATATGATCCGCCAAATGACATCAACAACCTCAGCTGGCTGCTATCGCGACGAGCGTGACGAACGGTTGGTGCTGCCCTCATTGCGATCCTTTTTCCGCAAACCTTCGAAGCTAAGGAAACACTTGAGAGGTCTGACCTGTTGTTCCAGTATAGCCAGCATGAGAATACACGCTAGAACAATGCATATTTTGCAACGATGGAACTTATTAGAACGCTATTCCATAAGACACCATAAGCTATTACCTTCCAACGGTTTCTGCGAGCTAGTTCAATTTGGATGGCAGACAACCGATCAATGACAACTCTAAAATTGGGCCTATCAGCAGGATTTTCACTCCAGCATTTCTCAATCAACCTGTAGAAATATAAAGTAGTCAAGCAATCAAGTCAGGGTGTTAGACAAACTAAAGTAACCGCGTAAATGTTATCTGGAGGAAACAGTACAAATTAAGGTTTGCATAACCGTATTGTCAAAATGGATTATGGATTGCTAAAGCATGAAATTGGCAATGCAATCAAGCCATTCTAATGCTGCAACAAATTGGTAATTGCCATAGTAAAGCAAAAAAAGGAGGGAGAATCTTACTCTCTTAGCCCATAGGCATAATGCTTTGCAGGAGCTCTAAACGGTGGCCTTTCTTTAGAACTATGGGCCTTCTCAATTTCATCAATTTTCTTATCGTGAAAAGGCAGGCATCCTTCAATCATCTGAAAGAGTTCAAATATTAGTAAAAGTACGGTGATCTAGAAGGATCTGGGAGTAGTTGGAGCAGAATTGAATATTACTTTCCAAATTATCTATCAAACAAACTTTCTGACTGTTCTATGTTCTAACTGAGACTACACAAAAATGTGGATTAGAAGCTGATCATCTAGTATGGCATAGAAATATACAATGCTATATAGCAAAAAATATATATACCTCCTGAAGTATCAAAGCGAATGAGAAGACATCAACTTTATTATCATACTCCTCTTTACGCAGGACTTCTGGAGCTACATACCTACCTATGACATATTCATGAATGATCAGTAACAGAAGGTGAATAAATTTGCAATAGCAGTGAGCTGCATACCAGTTTGGAACAAATTAGGATGGAAAATAAGAAGTTAATAAGCTTACAGGCATTGCCAGGAGAAGTAACTGGTTTGTCCTCTCTGACTTTTCTTCTCCACTTTAGCATCTTACACAAATCAAAATCTGCCACCTTCAGATGCCCAGTGTCATCCCTCAATATGTTTCTATTTTGTTACACAAGGGCCAGAAAAGAATTCAACAAATTAGGCATCTGAAGCAACTGATGAGGTACATACAGAAGACTCCAAATTTATGGATGTTTTTTGAGATAAAGCACTCACGAAGGCTCAAGGTCACGGTGGATGATAGCTTGGGGTTTATGCTCATGTAAGTAACTCATTCCTCTGTTACATATGAACAAAGATCCACGAGTTAGGCATATTTATAACTTATAACAACAGAAAAAACATCAATAATAGAGTCCCTGTGATTTGGGGAATATGGTGGGTAGCAAACCTTGCAATATCAAGAGCTAATTTAACTGCATACAAAGGTTCCAGAGCTCCTTTCCTATTCAAGTGTTTGCGCAAATCACCCTGAAAATAAACATTGCCACATTGATAATCTATAAAATAAAGTGATATATTTTGATAGTCAACTGAAGGCCTGATTATGTTGCAGAAATAATGATGCAAAGTTAAGAAACATAAGAATTTATGCAGTGTTGAAATCATACAGCACGTAGCTAGGAAGAAATCATATCTGCAGTGATCTAATGTGATACCAATAAAAATGGCCAAATGACATCATACGGACCAGTAACTCATTTGTACTGTCAGTTAACTATGACAGCAGCACTCCTTCACTCACTAGAAAATAACCAAATACTAGTTCAAAAGGAAGCCATGAGTCTAGACCTAGAAAAGTTTGACTAGGGACTCAGATATCAAAATAATATGAGCCTGGAAAGAACATCAACCCAAGACAAACCTTCGGCATAAATTCCATGACAATCATCATTGGGTTGGTTTGTGTTACAGCGCCCAGAAATTGAACGACATTTGGATGCCGTATTAGTTGCAGAACGTCAAGCTCATCTCTGAATGCTTGTCTGCAATGCAAAGATATCCATCGGAACTGTAAGGAAAGTACCAACTTGGGCAGCCTGAGCAACACCTAAGTGAAAGAATGCCAACGCAAATCAGGAAGGAAGGTAAACTATTGAGTGGAATCAACCCACACTTTGTTCTCGTCAGTAAGTACATCATCATCCAGCTTTTTAACAGCAACCAGAATGCCCCTCCATGTTGCTTTCCGAAATGTACCCTGAGAAGTAAATTAAATTATAAGAAAGAAGCAAGACATGATTTAAATATTAGTAGCATTCAATTTAAAAACTCCATGTCTAGACTAATTATTAGAGTAATCATGACTGCTAGTTAACAAATACCTTAGCTAAATCTTTGCCATTTGTGAAGTCAAGTTCGTCCGGATCAATCTCGTATTCAGGAACATCACGATCACTGTTAACATGCATAGGAGCAACCTTCAAAAAAGGAAGTGGATATTTATTAGTAATAATGCTCGAACCCTCGAACATGCCAAGTTAAATAAAAATACAGCATAGTACCTTATGGTTCGAGTCATGCTTCTCCAAGATCTTGATAACATCATGGTTCTGGTAATGCATCGCATCTGCCAAAGGCTGCCCAATAGTAGTGCAGCACACAATTAACTCAAGTGAAAGCATATACCTATATATAGTTCCTAACAGCAAGTATTATATGTACTCCCTCCGTTCACTATTATAAGATGTTCTAACCTTTTTCTGAATCGGATATAAATAGACACATTGCATATCACTCGTCAGTCCGTATGTTGTCCATATTAAAATATCCGAAACATCTTATACTCCCCCGCCCAAAATAAGTGTCTCAACTTTAGTACAATAATTTGAAGGGAAAAAAACTCTTGACCAGCGACTGGGAAGTATGGCAATTGCAAATGATTTGCATCCCAATTTATGTTGCCGGGATGGTAAGTTTGGTTGACAAGAATGGCAAATACGCCTCAGTTCATTTTTTATTTATTTTTGGCAGGTTTTGCCGTGCTTGCAAGCTAAAATTGACGTCCTCATGACAATATAAATTGCCATAAAAAACGTTCGATTTGCCATCCCCTCCCAAGCGAAAGTCAGCTGAATAGCATTACCCAAAAAATACTTACGGTATTAAAAAACAGAAATTCAGCACTTAACGAACAAAAACATGCTCTAATGATTCACAGCGCTTTCCCACTAAATCGGAATCCCCATCGAAAACTGATGAGGTTCTCAAGAAAGCAGAACAAATGGAGCAACACGGAGGCGAAAGTCCAAAGCAGGCTCACCGTGCTTCCCCACTGGTCCTCGACGACGGCCTCCGCGCCGCGGTCGAGCAGCAGAGCGACGACCTCGGCGTGGCCCTCGCAGGCGGAGATATGCAGCGCCGTGCGGCCGTCGGAGTCGCGGAAGTTGGGGTCGGCGCCGGCGTCGAGGAGCTCGCGTATCCCCTCCGCGTTGCCCTCGTGGGCCAGGTACATCATCTGGAAGCTGGCGACGCCGGCGGCCTCCCCCGACACCTCGGCGCCGTTTTCACCGCCGCGGCTGGGCGCCAGGGACGACTGCTTCCCGAGCCTGAACCGAGGGGTCGTCGGCCCCGCCGCCGCCTCCTCCTCCGAGGACGTGGGCGGCTTGGGCTCCATCGTCGGCGCTGGTGGGAGATCCGATCGGAGACTTGTGGAAGAGGAATTGAATAGAGCCGAGGAGGGTCCGTCCGTCGGTCCGAGGGAGTAATCGAGCGAGGGGGTTTGGGAGGGGAAGTTGAGAACTTGGATGGGAAAAAGATGGCTGGGTGGCGGCTGAGTTGGCAACAGGTCCACCAACTAATAACTGTCCCTTGTGGTATGAAACGGTGGCGGCGAGTACGGTCGGTCGCGGCACCCCGCGGATTGAGTTGGTGACAGCTGATCCCGCGGAAGTAGGGCCTTGCCAATGCTTGCAAGCTTGGTTCTAGGCCGTGCCAATTTCAGAGGGTGGTCGTATCGTGTACGCAGGCACGCACGGTTGCTCCTTGCTCATGCAGCTCCTAGTAAGAACATCTACAGCTCCTAGCCAGAATTTTGTTTTTCTTTGTACACCATGCAAATCACAATATTTTCAACGATTTTTTACACGTTTGTGCGGAAAAACATATAAGTATTCCTGGCATTTTTTTCCAAAAATGAAACTTTTAAATATGGTTTTGATTTGGCTCCATGAAGCCCGCCCTCCAAAAATTAACACTCACCCACCAGACCCTACTTTCTTCCTAAAAGTCTTGACTAACCAGCACCCCTCAAATCAAGACCACATCTGAGGGCAATATGAGGAGTTGCGAGCGTGCCCGGGCAAGGCTCCACGTCAGCTGCAGGGACCGACGACCCCACCCGCAACCACTTCGATGAGAAGACTGCGATGGCAACGACACCCATCCGGCTCGCGTCAAGGAGGAAGGCCGCCCGCTCGCTTGCATCGAGGAGGAAGGCCGGCGGAGCTCTCGCGCGCCAAGGTTATTGTGTCCCTTGGGGATTGTTGTGCTCGTGATGGCCGCCGCCTTCGGCCATCGAGCTCCGCGCAATCGAGCATGCTTGCGTGCTTGCATGCTCCCGCTGGCTAGAGCTCATGTCCGCGCTGCCGTGCATGCTTGCATGCTCGCGCTGCACCTGAAAGGCGTTGTGCATCTTGCCACTGCATGCGTCCGTGCTAGAGTGTGCATGTGGTGTCGCTGCTTGTGTGCTCTGGCCGTCCAGCGACACCACACATAAGTTGTTTGATGATATGATCAAAGTAGGGAGGACGATATTAAGGAGTGTGACTGTGCTCATAGGAAAATGAGGGATCACGGGAGACGCGCTTGGGCACTGACCGGGCGCGTCCGCCGACATTTGAAGGTCCATATTTGTCCATCCAGGTTGTAGATGCTCTAGCGGTGTTTTATGACACACTCAATTGAACAATCCTTGTCTCTCCTAGATATCTCCTCCCTCTAGATCTCTATCTCCTTTCGCCAGCAAGGCTGGTGTTTTCCCTCTACTCCTGCTACTCTAGTAGTGGAAGGTGTGGAACTATGGTTTTGCATGTCCGACACTTAGTTAGGTTAGCCTTTTGGTTTCGTGGTGCGTTGTTAAAATGACGGTGATAGTGTTGTCTTGAATAATGGTACCTCGTCTTCAACCCCGTCTCGGCGTCGAGGATCCAGTGGGTTGGTATCGTCATCGGGCATGTGCTCCAGCGCTATGTTGTTTTGTTTTGGTCGTCGGCTTGTTGTCAGCAACCATGTCTTGTGTGCAGGTTGCTTCAACCCGCGGGCGGTCGCAGGTCGGGTCATCTATTCTCACCGGTGATAGTAACCCGACCATTTGGACACATCCAGGCGTGGCCCCTTCCCAATTCATCTTCTTCCCCAGATCGCATTTGTATGCGGTATGTGGTTACTACAATAACATTAATGAGTATCCCTCCATAGGCATGTGAGGGCGACACAACCTGCTACTCATATCGTCTTCATTCTCTACTCCAACAATGAAACAATTATCAAGCAAGCAACGACAAATTTAGCCTAGAAGAATTTTCTTGAGGGCTTGGATGTATTTTTATTTTTCCATAGGGTCTTTTCTATAGAAGTGGGGAGAACTATCTTACATCTTATATTTCCCATGTACCCGTTTTACTTAATTAATACATAATTTATATATTACTGTAGAAAAACAAAATTTAACAAAAAAGTAACAACATTTGTTATACAAGTACAAGCATATGGCACATCCCCCCTTATTTTCAGTCACCTAAATTTTTCATTATTCGTGTCACCGACTTGCACACTACTAATTAGACTATTTTAGGGTGTGCAACTACACCTCAAGTAATGATGTACAACCTTCGTATTAAAATATAAGATGTTTTGGTAGGTCATTTTAGTCTACCATAAAGTCTTATATTTTCTATGAAGGTAATATTTCTCACTTTGCCCTCTCGTGGAAATAAAGGTCGCATGGAGGTGGCCCTGCTAGCTCCGCCACTCCCCGTTGGCAAGGCCATGTGTTGTCTCCTACTCAATGTGGAACTTTGGTGGCGAGAGGAGGTGGGGACCATGGATCTGTGTTATGTCGATGTAGTTAGGTATCTCTTAGGGGTTAAAGTTTCCTCATGGTATAACTTTATTGGTGATGGTGGTGGTGTACAAAATAAAATCAAGGTTTACCAAGTCATAATACACCCAATCGGCAAAGTGGACGATGGTGTGGTGTTCTAATTCTTTAGCTTCTTCTATGACCAATGAAGATCGTGAAAGGGCGTTGTTCCCCAATAATATTTTGGTGTTGATAACAATGGATTTAGTGAGGACTAATATTGGTTATCAAGTTTATCTTAGGACATTGGTTGCTCGGTGGTTATCAATAGAGATGGTTGCCCCCCCCCCCCCCCTAATTCAAAACGGAAAAGTGTTGATTTTTCAAAGACTCGAAGTTTTTTTTTGTTTTTTTAGTTATAGGAAAGCCGCACTATTAAGAGGGGTCTCTCATTGGATCTGTGATGGAACTCATCTTGGTACATTCATATACACACATCCTAGGAAACCAAGATAGCCACTCTATTCATCATCATCTTCATCATATATTCACCATCAATTGGCATGTAATTCACTTAAAATGTCCTTTTGGGGCTGCTTTTTCACCTGCCGAACTTCCCTTCAGATCCTCTGGAACGAATCTCCGGGAATCCGGGAATCCTGACCTACCTCTGGAACCACCTCAGGCTAACACTAGAGTTATTTTATTTTTGCAGGAGATAACTCCAGAGTTGGTCCCGAAATCAGGGCGTCCCAGTTTTTGGTCCTAAATTTGGGAAGGTAGAAATCCGTCCGTGTCTCCAGTGTTATGTTTGGCATACACGAGAGGCATCTGGTGCTTGCCAGAGGTTACATTTTTCGGAGTCAGTCCCGGATTCCAGGTCATCCCAAAAGGTCTTGCCAGAGCCTTCGGGAGATGTTTTTGTACTCCACCGGGCATATTTCAATGTGGGCTATATAAAGCCCACTTCTTCCTCTTCCCCGAGGGGCATCCTTCCCACCTAACTCAAGTTGAGCTCTTTCTCTCTCCTACTCCATTTTTTAAATCTCAAAAGTTCCATATCCCTTCATCCCTCCATCAAAACACTTCACTCCTTTGAGGGAAAAGGGAGAGGATCACTCGATCTACACTTCCATCAAACTGATTTGAGTTCCACGTTGATTTTATTGAGAATTTGTTACCCTAGGAGATTTGGGGCTCCTAGGAGGTAGGAGTCAAGGATCGAGAGCTTCCTTGCTGTAAGTGCATCTAGTGCCACCCCTAGTTGGTTTTGGAGTATTGACGACAAACGTGGTTGAGGGACTAATGTGTTTGTGAGAATTGCAGGATAACACAGGTAGAAGTCCCTCATTGATTCGGTTTTCCTACCAGAGATGACCCCTAAAAATCTATGAAGACATTGAAGTCAAAGGTGGTATGTGAAGACAGTCACATTGAAGACTATGACAAGAGAAGACATCGAGTGAAGACTATGGAGCGCGAAGACTTAGTTGTTTCGTCGTTCTTTTTCTTCTTTGTTGAGTCATAGGAACCACCGTACTGTTAAGTGGGGTCCAAGTGAACCAGTCAGAATGACTAAAGTGATGCTTAACCAAAAATCCCATGTCTTCGAGCGAAGACAATGAGAGCAAATCTTATCCAGAGCTGGATAAGTCAGCTTTGCTTGTAGCCCAAGTAAAGTTGCCGTGTGTGTTTGAAATTTGACCGTTGGAACACGTGTCAGTTCCTTAGTGACCCAGGGTCATTTCGGACAAATCAGGTCGGGTTGCCTAGTGGCTATAAATAGCCCACCCCCTACAACCATAAACGGTTGGCTGCTCAGAGTTAGTGCACGGTTTTTGTCGTTTGAGAGCAACCCACCTCGAAGCCTTTGAGAGAGAATTCCTTGCGAGGATAAAGCCCTAAACACCCAGAGCCAAAGAGTGTTAGGCATCACTTAAGTCTTCCTATCTGTGTGATCTGAAGACTTATTACACTTGAGGACTGTGAATCCTTCAGCCGGTTAGGCATCGCGTTCTGAGCATCCAAGAGTCATTGTGGATCGCCGGTGAACGAAGTCTGTGAAGGTTTGGAAGTCTACCTTGAAGACTTACCAGAGTGATTGGGCGAGGACTGGGTGTCCTTAGCTCAAGGGGAATAAGGTGAAGACATGGTCTTATGAGTTGAATCTCAGCCTCCCTAACCAGACGTACAATTGTCACAATAACTAGAATTGGTCCAACAAATCATTGTCTTCAACAAGTCACTGGTTTCATCCTTCCCATTCCTTTACTTACTGTTGGTCCTGGTGAAGTCATTGTATGATTGCATTATCTTTTGTCTTCACTGAGTGACTGCTTGTTCTGATTGGCTTCACACTATCTTCCTACCTGATCTATACTGCCTAGTTGCTATTAGTCATTATGCTTTCACTTCATTGAATACTTGACTATGGCTTGCTTAGTGTAGTCTACCTTCCGCTGCATGGTAATAAGTTTATTTCTATCGTTTGTCTTCGAAAACTTCCATGTTTTAAAGACTTTCATAAAAATCGCTTATTCACCCCCCTCTAGTAGATCACTAGCACTTTCACTTGCTTGTGTTGTGCCCCAGGAAGATTATACGAAAGCTTCCTTGTATTTGGTGTGCTCCATATAGTTTGTAAAGGCGTGGTCGTCGCCTTCAAGACCATCTGTGGGTGATTTGAGGAACATCCGTTGCGGGGAGACTCAAAGTGAGAAATAGGGTGAGCCACTTGGTGGCACTCCGAGCTTTGTCTTCGCCATCCCTCAAGCAGTGATTAGCACTCACCCAAAGAGTGTGAACTTTGGGATAATTTGCATCCTCGACTTATTTGTGGTTAACATTTTCCGCACCCTTTACTTTTTTATTGGCTTGCTAATTAGAGTGTTGCCTAACATACCTTGCTTTGATCTTGCTTGACATATATATTATTCTCACCTAGTTGCATATCTAGATAACCTACTTTATCCGCATTACCCTTAAATTGGAAGTGAAGCTTAACATTTCTAGTCTCCTATTCACCCCCCCTCTAGTTGACATCTCGATCCTTTCAGATGGGATCGCTTCGGGGCTTCAGCGGGGCGCTAGTGAGGTTAGGTCTACCTGAATCTGTCTAGCGAGATCTAGGGTGGTCATCCAACCCTTTCTGTCACCTTCTTATCTAGGGAGGCTATATGTTTCTTTGATCACTATCATTGACATCCTCTGTCTCCAACTGGTGGCTTGTCAACTGCTACGTCAACAACAATTTCCTGGTTCCCAAGGTGTTTCGGAGGTCCTAAGGAAGCACCAAGGTTCTCTCACGACGCGTGGCCAACAAGTGTAGCATGAAAACATTGTGAATTTTCCAGGAAAAAACATGGTGATTGAAGGCAAACTAAGTGCAACATTGGAAGCGGCGTTTCTGCACTTAGGTCTAGATGCTCCCATCCATGAACGGTGAAACCGTTTAAAATAGTAAATAAATCAAAAAAATCTGAATTTTTGTGGTGCAAGATGGCCAAATGCGTGATGCCCGTGCCAAATTTGATGGAGTTTGGACATTCGAGGAGCTCGTAGCAAAAAAGACAAATTTCAGGCATGTGAGAAAGTTTGAAAAAACGCAATGTTCATAGCCGATTTTTACTTTTTTGGCGCGAGGTCCTCAAATGTCGTTTGCCCATGAATTTTTGCACGCGCCTGGTGCACTCAAGCATCTTGCTTGCAAAAAAAGTTTTTGATTTTTTTGATTTTTTTACTATTTGTTTCGATTTTACTGTTAGCAGGATGTAGATGAGCCAGGGCACCGTTTTGAATATCCGTTAGTTGGTTAGATTCCTTATGGTGGGACAAATACATCTAATGTTTAGTGACGACGACTGCGGCTCTAGGGTGCTGGTCTTTAGGGGCACGTGCATGAAGACTTCCCCGGCTATCATCGACAAGGTCGAGCCGGACCAGATAGGGAGCGACGACAATGTCGGCTGCTTGTCCGTATGGTGGTAGTGGTCGTTCGGTGCCGTAGGTTCCTTGATGTAATTTTTATTACGTTTGGGGTACTATGTACTTCTTATGAGTCTTTATAATATATATGAGTCCTTTTAAAGAAATACTAGATCCTTTATGATGGAACCTACCCATTTTGATTTTTTGCGAGAAAACTTCCAATCTATTCATGAATTGTCATGGTGGTACAAGGAACACCAAAAGTAAAAAAATGTTTAGGTTCGTAGATCATCTAGCAAAGACTAGAAGCATTGAATCAAGCTGAAGACGCGCCACCATCGTCGCCCCTCCCTCATCGCATTCGGGCAAACATTATTATAGTAGACAATCGAAAAGTTATCGTCCTAAGGCACCATGGACCATCGGACCTGAACAGTAACCACCGCTGATAAAGAGAAGTATAGATCGGAAGGATCCACCCTGCAGACACATGAACGTAAGCGAACGAAGACCGGTTCCACCAAAGAGAAAAACCGACCGAATCCCACGAGATCCGCCGAAGACACACCTTCACATGCCCTCCGACGACGCTAGAAGCACCACCGGAGTGGTGGCTAGGCGGATTGAAGTCCAAGAATTATTATGGCGGAAGCTGCCCATCGGGAATTTGCTCTCACTTTCTTGGATTGTTTCACAACTTGTTTCTAGATGGACTGTTTCACAACTTGTTTGTAGTATTTGCGAACATGGACTATCTGGCAACTTGTTGCTAGAAGGAAGGCACGCTGACATGAAAAAAATGGTAAGGACGTGCAAAATCGAAGCAATTAGCTATGGAAACATCGCTAAGGACATGCCCAACGGGTAGCCCTAGGAGTGCTGTCAGGTTTGGATGGTCCAACTAGGTTCGGGTGCTGCTTGAAACGTGTCAGGGGATCTTCTGCAGGAGGCAGCCTCTTGGGCAGAAAAAGTGAAGAGAGATGAGAATATGTGAGTAAAAGATGATGACATTAGGGTCCACAGCATGAAAGACATGAAGTTTTAGTCATGTGACTGCAAAACTCATTTTTCCCGTACCTAGCTGGATGGATCGAGGGCGGCAGCTACCGCTGCCCCCATTTCTCATGCCCTAATCGCATTCAGTGCACTAGAGCGGGTAATATGATAAGGACACGCCGTCATTGTCGAACGTATTACGTCACGACAGGATAAAGATGCATATGATGTCATGTCCTTTGGTGGTGTCATTGTTACGCGGAAGAAACAATGGGCGGGTCAAAAGGAATTATAACCAGGTGGGTGCTGACGGGATGTTGTATATGCTAATATTTCTAGAAGCAAAAGCCTAGATCCCCTAAGAAATTTCTTCGTTGAATGGAGGTGTTAAAATAACTCACCAGGAAACATGTGCAGCTCAACTCCGTGGTCCAAGATGCAGGGCTTCCCAACTGCGGCTAGCAACGGATGTATGCAAGAATTTGGCCGTGTGTTCGCCCGATAAGACAAGCATCAGTATCGGCCACACGGATCCTCTGCTCTACTCTTAAACCTCCGGAAAGAATCTGACTCGGCCCGTAATAAACAAAGGCTTGACATTTGCAACTTCAGGATCGAGCTAGTGCGCTTGAATTTATTAGTAGTATGGAAACCATAGAGATACATGTACCCTCTCCAGGGCTGAGAGGCCATTGTTGAGCTGGTTTATAGCCCTTCGTGCATTGTCGAGTAGCGACTTGTTATTTTCCTTTTTGTATACCCCTTTTGCGGGGAGTATGTAACAAGGATAATTTTCTTCTTTTTTCGAAAATGTAACACGGATAATTAAACAAGCAAGAATTCGCCTACCAACTGATGTATCATACGGTTGCCTCGCCGACATGTCTCCGCGTCATCCCAGCTGCCTCCTTCAAGGTTAAGGCTTGTGGATGAGTAGTATGTTGGTTTTTAGTTGGGGAGCTCCTATACGACCCTTTATGCGCCTGTTCAGGCAACTGGCGCTCACTGCCTCATCTGCTCGGCCGACCCATGAACACGCAACAGCGCAGAGAAAATGTATTTATAGCATGAAAACCCCTAATAAAGTGGCTCCCGTGAAGACTCGAGCTTGCGCCCTTTAGATCCAGTGTAGGTTGGCTAACCAGTAGAGCTACTAGGCGCTACAAAAACATGCAGGGCGAACTGTTTAAGAAAAAACTGTAGCCGCGCTTATATTTTTGAATTATTCGAAAACAGTTTAGAAAAACGTGATTTTTTTGAAAAATGCAAACAAATTTGAAAGTACAAAGATTTTTTTAAATCACGAATTAGATAAAATCTCAAGTATTCTAAAAAGTTCACGAAATCGATAAACTTCATAAATTTAAAAAATTCATCAGTCATGCAAAAATGTTCAAAAATTGGAAAAAAAGGTAATCAATTTTGAAAAAAGACACCAATTTTGGAAACTAGTTAATCCATTTTAAAAAATGTTCGTTCATTTTGAAAAAAGTTCATCAATTTTGTAAAAAAAGTTCTTTCATTTTGAAAAAAAAGTTCTTTGTTTTTGTAAAAAGGTTATCAATTTTAAATAACCACAAATCTAAAAAAAGTTCATCAATTTTGGAAAAAAATCAATGATTTTAAAAAAATCGGCAATTATGAAAAAAGTTTAAAGACTTTGGAAAAAAGTTTTATTGATTTTGAAAAAGTTCATAAATTTAAGAAAAAGAAAAATAAAGGAAAAAGAAAATAAAAATAAATTGAAATTGAAATAAAAAGAAATAGAAAAGAAAGAAGAAAAGGGAGAAGTGATCATAACAAGCGTCGTGGCCCGGGTTGGTTACAACAATTTATCAAATATAAGTAGATCCCTGGCTTGGCTCACCACACGCGCACATTTTTCTGTTTGCAATTAACACCTTAACGGGCACAATGGGCGTCGAATAAGAAATGTCGTTTAGTTGAGCATGTTGGCTTGGCAGGAAACAACTGGTGGGCTGATAGGATCTAGCAATTTAGGCCCATTAGCTTGGATTATACAATAAGAATAGAAATATCATGTTATCTAAAAAAGGAAATATCATTAGGAAGATTCAACATCATTCTTCTGTCTTTAGCTGTAATTTTATTTCTGAGAGTCGTGAGTCGAACAATGAAACTCATTGTCTAGCCAAGTTTTCGCATTCATTAGATTAGGAGCGCCATATGTGGCTTGGGCAACCCCATGATCCGAGATGTATTCCACAGTCTGTGGCATTGATCAATAAAGTTGGTTTACCCCCTAAAAATCTAAAAAAAGAAATATCATCTCTACACTAATGGGGAATTGGTAGGTTTGTGTCACCTCCTCCATCGGTTATTTCCTCCCCATGCCCCCCTTTGGTTTATTGTTGACTTTTTATAATATCAACCGGTGCCGCACAAAGTAAAAACCCAAAATAAATCAAGTAACTTTCAATAATCTAAAATAAATTGGCATTTTCCTAAAACCATGTTGTGCATTAACTCAATTAAATCAAATATTTCCAAAATCTCAACTAAATCAAAAAATTATTGTCTCCCCCTACCCATACCCAAGTCATCATGGCAAAATAGAGAATACCATACGTAAGAAAAATCACAACCAAGTCTGTGGACCACCAAACAACGACTACTAGCACTACAGGAGCGAAGGTGCACCGCCATCACCATCCCTCCCTCAACGGAGTCGGGCAAACCTTATTGTAGTAGACAGTTGGGAAGTCGTCATACTAAGACTCCATAAGACCAGTGCACCAGAGTAGCAGCCATATCAGCAATATAAGCTCCCCATAGAACTAAGCAATATAGCAAACAAAAATGTAAAGCAAAGGAGTCAGATCTACACTCCTTTACTTTACATCACATTCTATCTCAAAACTATTGCAGAGAATCCTATCTTCAAATAAGTGATTCTAGATTAATTCATGCAATTTTAATTGCACCACCAAGCATACTTGTCATTTTAACAATGCCAACTACCAATTATTGTTCAACTCTCCAAACAAATATAAGTGAAGCAAGATAGTTCTGATTGTTTCTAACATGATTACTGCCATGCTCTAATAAGTTCAAGTGAAGAAATACAACAATTATATAAATGCAAGGACTATGGATAACTCCCAATGCATATTTATCAAGACAACATGATGATTGATTTTGATCAACAAAAGAAAAAATAAAAATAAAAATACGCTTCAAGCATAACACATATCATGTGAACAAATAAAAACGTAGGTCCAACCAAGACTAACCGATAATTGTTGATGAAAAAAGGGGATGCCCTAAGGGGCATCACAAGCTTAGATGTTGGAGACTTTTGAAATATTACCTACGGGTGACTTGGGCGTCCCCAAGCTTAAGCTCATGTATCTCCTTTATTCTTCACATGTCACAGTCTCCCCTGGGTCTTAAAAACTTCATTCACACAAAACTTTGCAAGAAATTGTGAGATAGATAAATGTAAATAAATTAAAAACTTTAACACCATTTATTGTACCAACTAAAAAAAATATAATCCAACTTGAAATACTACTACACATGTCTAACATCTCTATCCCCTGAGAAACATTAAAGGAGTAAACATAAGCAAACAATGCAGCTATAACAACAATCTGTCAAAGTAGGACATATTGTAAAGGGGGAATTTATTAAAATACCCCTATAAATCCAAGAAAATATGAGACATTACCATGTGACAAAGAACTTATAAATTATCACCGTGTCAAATTTCAGATTTTATCATGTTCTGACTATCCATTAATATTCATGACATAACAGAAAACTTTCTATTTGTCTTACTAAGCCTAAATTGGAATATTGTATGCCCATAATGCAAAGAGTAAAGAGAAGATTGGTTGGTTGCTCTAATTTGTTATCATGTGGTGAGAAGTTGGTGCCGGAATCTGTTTTCTCAAATCTCCCAATCTTTTATGTGAGTTCTCTATCTTTTCCATTTGGAGTGGTTGATCAACCCAAGAAGTACTTAAGGCACTGGTTTTGGAGAAAGTATGGCATGGAGGATAGATGTCCTGCCTTGATTGTTTGGATATAGTTTGTCTTCAAGAAGAGCAGGGAGGATTGGGAGTGCTTGATTTGGCCACTCAAAATAAATGCCTCCTCATAAAACACTTGCACAATTTTTAAATTATTGAAGATTTGACGTGGGTCAAGTTAATTTGGGAAACTCACTATGAGGGAAGATCCATTACCACTAGACAAGTGGGTTGGTTTTGGTGGAAAGGCATAATTAAGTTCATTTCGTAATTCAAGCAGGTATCAAAATGCACAGTTGGGCAAGATAGTTATATTATGTTGTGGCAAGACAGTTGGAATGATACCCTCCTTAAACACAAATCTCTAGAGCTATTTTCTTTCATCCAGACATTCAGCTCCATAAATGTCTGGAAATATTTTGTTGCCACCCATGAAGCACATTTTTATCCTTGGAAGTCTTCTGGATAGTCTTCAATCAGAATGTGCCAAATTTTGAGACAAGATTTAGAAGCCCATTTCATCTTCACGTCATTGTGGAAGAGTGTTGTTATTCTCAGATTGCTGTTGAACCTAAATTCAGAAAAATCAGCCAACAGAGGCCTATCAGTTTTTGATGAAATTCTTTTGAGCTTGACATCTTTGCCTGATCTTTTTTGCCCTGGACATCATCATCATGGGTTGTTGTCATATTTGGATGCAGAGCAATTCTTGGATATTCAATCATGAACTACCCAATGTCACCTGCTGGAGATTTCTGCTCAAGAGTGCCCTCGAGCTCACATCCCACAAAATTAAGAACAAGTATGAAGTATAGTTCAAGAATTGGATTAATTGTTGAGCACCTCAGTTAAAGATTATTGTTAGAATACAACTTGTATTAGGATTATGACTCCTACTCGGTTTGTAATAAGGCTAGGTCAGGTGTGGCTTAGCTCTTATATATACTTCTTGTACCGGCACAATATTGCATCAACAATTGTTCAATACAATTCTACATGGTATCAGACTTTCGATCCTAGGGTATGGGTAACCCGCCAGCCCCACCACCGCTGTCGCCGCCCGGCTACTTCGAGCGGCGCACTGCCATCCTCGCCGCGGCCATGGCCTCCTCCGCCTCAACCTCTACTCTAGCTCTACCTCCACCAATACCCCTTTCCATCTCCTTCATCGACACCATCTCCGATATTAGTCCCTACATCCCCGTAACCCTAGACCTCGCTGCTCACAACTACTACCATTGGCGTCACCTCTTCGACGTCCACCTCGGGCGATGCAATATATGCTCTCATGTTGCCGATGACTCTCTTCCTCAACTTCATGATCTGCAATTGGTCAAGGATGATCTCGCCATTATTCAATGGATCTACATGCGAGTCTCCACGGAGATCTTCAATCTCGTCCACTGTGACGGTGCCTCCACGGCCGATCTATGGGTGGCCCTTCGTCAGCTCTTTCAGGACAACATCGACGCTCGCGCCAACAATCTCCACACCGAGCTTTGGAATACGGTGCAAGGTGATTCACCAGTCAACGTCTACTGCCAACGCCTCAAGGCGATCGCAGATAAACTCCGCGAACTTAGTGATTCGATCGATGATTGCCAGCTCATCAATGTCCTCCTCGTCGACCTCAGCGAGCGGTTCGAGAAGCAGGCCTACCTCATCCCTATGGTGCGTCTGTGTCCCTCCTTTACCGAGGTTCGCTCGATGCTCCAATGGGCCGATCGTGCCCTAACTACGAAGGACTCCCGTCCTCAGGTCTTCACTGCTTCTCCTTGCCCGCCTGCGTCGACGCCGCCACTACCACCTCCACCAACAACACCTCCTCAACCATCCAGCTGGCGTCCAAGTCCCAACTACCGGGGCAAAAACCCTAGGTTACCACAGTTCCGCACGGCGCCCGCTCCTGCTCCGCCCCCGGCTCCACCAACTGCACCACCACCGCCGCACGGATGGTGCCCATCTCCTGATCCATGGACAGGGCTAGTCTGAAGGAAATATGCCCTAGAGGCAATAATAAAGTTATTATTTATTTCCTTATTTCATGATAAATGTTTATTATTCATGCTAGAATTGTATCAATCGGAAACATAATACATGTGTGAATACATAGACAAACAGAGTGTCACTAGTATGCCTCTACTTGACTAGCTCGTTAATCGAAGATGGTTGTGTTTCCTAGCCATGGACATGAGTTGTCATTTGATTAATGGGATCACATCATTAGGAGAATGATGTGATTGACTTGACCCATTCCATTAGCTTAGCACTTGATCGTTTAGTATGTTGATATTGCTTTCTTCATGACTTATACATGTTCCTATGACTATGAGATTATGCAACTCCCGTTTACCGGAGGAACACTTTGTGTGCTACCAAACGTCACAACGTAACTGGGTGATTATAAAGGTGCTCTACATGTGTCTTGATACATCTCCAACGTATCTACTTTTCCAAACACTTTTGCCCTTGTTTTAGACTCTAACTAGCATGATTTGAATGGAACTAACCCGGACCGACGTTGTTTTCAGCAGAGTTACCATGGTGTTATTTATGTGCAGGAGCAAACGTTCTCGGAATGACCTGAAACTTCACGAAGACACTTTTCAGAAAATAAGAAAAATACCTGCAAAAGATGAAGGCCAGGGCGCCCACCACCTTGCCATGAGGGTGGGGGCGTGCCTGCCCCCCTAGGGCGCGCCCCCCTACCTCATGGGCCCCCTCTTACCTCTCCGACTCCAACTCCACCTCCATATATTAAGTTTCGGGGAGAAAAAAATCAGAGAGAAGAAATCATCGTGTTTTACGATACGGAGCCGCCGCCAAGCCCTAAAACCACTCAGGAGGGCTGATCTGGAGTCTGTTCGGGGCTCCGGAGAAGGGAATCCGTCGCCATTGTCATCATCAACCATCCTCCATCACCAATTTCATGATGCTCACCGCTGTGCGTGAGTAATTCCATCGTAGGCTTGCTGGACGGTGATGGGTTGGATGGGATCTATCATGTAATCGAGTTAGTTTTGTTAGGGTTTGATCCCTAGTGTCCACTATGTTCTGAGATTGATGTTACCATGACTTTGCTATGCTTAATGCTTGTCACTAGGGCCCGAGTGCCATGATTTCAGATCTGAACCTATTATGTTTTCATCAATATATGAGTGTTCTTGATCCTATCTTGCAAGTCTATAGTCACCTATTATGTGTTATGATCCGTTAACCCCGAAGTGACAATAATCGGGATACTTACTGGTGATGACCGTAGTTTGAGGAGTTCATGTATTCACTATGTGTTAATGCTTTGTTCCGGTTCTCTATTAAAAGGAGGCCTTAATAGCCCTTAGTTTTCGTAAGGACCCCGCTGCCACGGTTGGGTAGGACAAAATATGTCATGCAAGTTCTTTTCCATAAGCACGTATGATTATATTCAGAATACATGCCTACATTATATCAATGAACTGGACCTAGTTCTGTGTCACCCTAGGTTATGACTGTTACATGATGAACCTCATCCGACATAATTCTCCATCATCGATCCATTGCCTACGAGCTTTCCATATATTGTTCTCCACTTATTTACTTTTTTGTTGCTATTGCTATCATCACTACAAAATACCAAAAACATTACTTTTACTACTGTTACCTTTTGCTACCGTTATCACTACTATCATATTACTTTGCTACTAAACACTTTGCTGCAGATATTAAGTTTCCAGGTGTGGTTGAATTGACAACGCAGCTGCTAATACTTGAGAATATTCTTTGGCTCCCCTTGTGTCGAATCAATAAATTTGGGTTGAATACTCTACCCTCGAAAACTGTTGCGATCCCCTATACTTGTGGGTTATCAAGACTATTTTCTGGAGCCGTTGCCGGGGAGCATAGCTCTATTCTTTGAGTCACTTGGGATATATATCTGCTTATCATTATGAAGAACTTGAGAGATCCAAAAACCAAGATCTATCCCTCAACTACGAGGGGAGGTAAGGAACTGCCATCTAGCTCTGCACTTGATTCACCTTTTGTTTTGAGTAAGCTTGCGACACCTACACCTGCTTCTGCTATTCGTTCTGATATGTCGCATGTTATTGATGATGCCACTTCTGCTATGCATGATACTTATGATGAAACTACCTCTATGCCTGATACTACTATGCCACTTAGTGATTTTCTTGATGAACAACTTGCTAGGGCTAGAGAAATTGAAAATATTGAATCTGATGATACTGATGAAAGTGATGATGAAGAATCACTTGTTATTCCTAAGGGTTATGTCTTTGATCAAGAAGCTTCTTTAGCTATTTTAGCGTGCCAAAATAGAACTGAACTCAAAAGGTTATTAGCTAAATGGAGTAAGCAATCTCTAAATGCTAGAATGAATCCTGACCCTGCTTTTGCTACTTCACCTATCTTTGTTACTGATAAGGATTATGAATTCTCTGTTGATCCTGATATAATTACTTTGGTTGAATCTGATCCGTTTCATGGTTATGAATCTGAAACTGTTGTGGCACATCTTACTAAATTAAATGATATAGCCACCCTGTTCACTAATGACTAGAGAACTCGCTACTTTTATATCCTTGAAATATTTCCGTTCTCATTAAAGGGTGATGCTAAGATATGGTTTAATTCTCTTGATCCTGGTTGTGTGCATAGTCCCCAGGATATGATTTATTACTTCTCTGCTAAATATTTCCCTGCTCATAAGAAACAAGCTGCTTTAAGGGATATATATAATTTTGTGCAAATTGAAGAAGAGAGTCTCCCACAAGCTTGGGGGAGGCTTCTCCAATTACTTAATGCTTTGCCTGATCATCCTCTTAAGAAAAATGAAATACTTGATATCTTTTATAATGGACTAACTGATGCCTCCAGAGATTACCTGGTTAGTTGTGCTGGTTCTGTTTTCAGGGAAAAAACACCGGATGAAGCTGAAATTCTATTGAATAATATGTTGACAAATGAAAATAATTGGACACCTCCAGAGCCAATTCCTGAGCCTATTCCTAAACCAACTCCGAAGAAGAGGGGTATTCTATTTCTCAGTCCTGAAGATATGCAAGAGGCAAAGAAATCTATGAAAGAAAAAGGTATTAAAGCTGAAGATGTTAAGAATTTACCTCCTATTGAAGAAATACATGGTCTTAATTTACCGCCTGTTGAAGAAACATATAATCTTAATCCTTTACCTATTGAAGAAACTCATGGTCTTGATAACCCGACACAGGTAGTAAAGGTAAATTCTCTCTATAGATATGATAAAGTTGTAATCCCATTTACTAAGTTTGCTAGCCCATGCTTAGATGAGTTTGATAAATTTATGGCTAAGCAAGAAGATTTTAATGCTTATTTTGGTAGACAATTGAAATACAACTCAAATATGCTTGAACACTTGGGTGATTATATGGCTAATGTTAAAGGTGAACTTAAACTTATTAGTAAACATGCTTCTATGGTTACCACTCAAGTAGAACAAGTACTTAAAGCTCAAAATGATTTGCTCAATGAATTGAATAGTAAAGATAATGATTATGTTGTTAGAGTGGCTACTAGAACTGGTAGAATGACTCAGGAACCTTTGTATCCTGAAGGCCATCCTAAGAGAATTGAGCAAGATTCTCAGAGAAATAATATAGATGCACCTAGTTCTTCTAAAAAGAATAAAAAGAAAAATGATAGGACTTTGCATGCTTCTAGTGAACCTATTGTTGAAACACATGAGAATCCAAATGATATTTCTATTTCTGATGCTGAAACTCAATCTGGTAATAAACCCGAAACTAGTGATAATGTTAATAATAATGTTCATGATGATGCTCAACCTAATAATGATAATGATATAGAAATTGAACCTGTTGTTGATCTTGATAACCCACAATCAAAGAATCAATGTTATGATAAGAAAGACTTTGTTGCTAGGAAACATGGTAAAGAAAGAGAGCCTTGGGTTCAGAAACCCATGCCTTTTCCTCCCAAACCATCCAATAAAAAGGATGATGAGGATTTTGAGCGCTTTGCTGAAATGATTAGACCTATCTTTTTGCGTATGCGATTAACTAGTATGCTTAAAACCAATCCTTATGCTAAGTACATGGAAGATATTATTACAAATAAAAGAAAGATACTGGAAGCTGAATTTTCCACCATGCTTGCTAACTATACTTTTAAGGGTGGAATACCAAAGAAACTTGGAGATCCAGGAGTACCCACTATACCATGCTATATTAAAAGAAACTATGTTAAAACTGCTTTATGTGATCTTGGAGTCGGTGTTAGTGTTATGCCTCTCTCTTTATATCGTAGACTTGATTTGAATAAGTTGACACATACTGAAATATCTTTGCAAATGGCTGATAAATCAACTGCTATACCTGTCGGTATTTGTGAGGATGTGCCTGTTGTAGTTGCAAACGTTACTATTTTAATGGACTTTGGTATTCTTGATATTCCCGAGGACGATAGTATGTTTATTATTCTTGGAAGACCCTTTTTGAATACTGTAGGGGCTGTTATTGATTGCACTAAAGGCAATTTCACTTTTCATGTAAATGGTAACGAGCATACGGTACACTTTCCGAGGAAACAACCTCAAGTTCATAGTGTCAACTCTATTGGAAAAATGCCATCGATTATATTTGGAGGTTTTGAATGTCCTCTTCCTACTGTCAAGAAGAAATATGATATTCTTATTATTGGGGATGTGCATATCCCCGTTGAGGTAACATAGTGTTATTTGAAATTTCTCCGGTTCCATGTTATTCGGAATGAGTTCGTTAACAAGACTTGATCAACCTTGTTAGTGGATTCCTTTTGATGATCATGAGATGGATGAAACTAGAAGGCACAACCTTTTGTACCCCACTTTTACTTTCTGTTATTTATATTAAATAAAATAAAAATAAATATTTTTCTGTCTGTCATCTGATTATCCATGCAATATAAAAATACCTCGAAAATAAAAGTTCTCCAAATGCCCTGAAATTTAAATATGATTTTTTCTAGAATATTTGAGGATTTATGGAACTAAGAACACACCAGGGGGGTCAACCACCTGCTCACGAGGGTGGAGGGCGCGCCCACCCCTCTAGGGCATGCCCCCTGCCTCATGGGCCCACGGTGGCCCTCCTCCACTTATTCCTGCACCCACACACTTCATCTTCCTCCCACAAACATGAATATCCAGCTCAAGCACGAGTTCTAGCTCATCTTGCTGCCATTTTCGATCTCCTTGCTCAAAGCACCTCTCACAAAACTGCTTGGGGAGATTGTTCCTTAGTATGTGACTCCTCCATTAGTCCAATTAGTTTTTTTTCTAGTGCTTTATTCATTGCAAATTTTTGCTGCTTAGGTGACCCTGTTCTTGAGCTTGCATGTCAAATTTATATGGTAAAAAGTAGTTTTGATGCATGATATAGGCCCTAGGCACTTGTAGGAGTAGTTGCTATCAATATTATTTAGTTTGGTTTATTTTTATTTTGAAGTTACTAAAAAAATTCAGAATTTTTCAGAGGAAGAAATATGCTTAGGAAAATGTTCCAAGGTGGTTCTTCAAGGAAGCAAGGACCCAGACTTGCAATGCGTGATGCTGATGAAGAGCCACCAAGAGACGCTCCAGTGCGTCCTTGTGAATGGCCTTCTGAGAACTTTATGGATCGAGCGGGAATTAAGGAAGAATTTAACACATATTTGCGTAACGCTGATCTTGTGAGCTTCGAGGAAGAGAAGTGCAGTCAGTATCACTATCTCACCAGTACCTTTGTGAGGAGGTTTGAATTTTCAACTTCACGTAATTCTCCAACTGTCCTGTTTGATCTTTATGATAAATCTTACACTATGGACTTAGAGGATTTTACCACTGCTTGCAAACTTCCACAATGGGGTAGTATAAGGGATCCTCGCAAATCAGAATTTAGAGATTTTCTTGCTAGAATAACTGTGGGAGAATCTAGAGATATTACACAAGCTTCCATAGGGAGCATTCACTTTCCTGCTATACATTATTTTGCTCTCTTCATAGGTAGATGCATTAATGGTAAAGATGAGGCATGTCACATGTGTGTCCCCGATCTTAGTATTCTTAGGAGTGCTGTGTTAGGAGACAAATCATATAATTTGGGAGCCATTGTTGCACGTAGGTTGCATCTTAATAGACTTAATGGAGATTTCCTTGGTGGAATCTATGCAACCCGCATAGCTAATTTTCTTGGTATAGCCATATGCGAAGATGATATTGAATTACCTCCTGCTTATCTAGATTTTAATGCTATGGTTCACCACCAGTTTGTCGAGAGGAATGAATCACCTCTCCAGTATCGACTAATCTTTGACAGACACCGTGATGTCTGTATTACCCTCCCTGCTCCTGCCTTCTTTGATTATCAGGCAAGAGGAGGATATACTACTACCAGAGAGGAGGCATATGAGTACGAGAGGAGAGAGGAGGCCGCTCGTCGCCATGCTGCAGCTCAGCAGACGATAGCTGCTGCATCGCAGTACGACCCCAACTACTATTATGGATATCCGCCAGGCCAGCCATGGCCATAGACCAGCTTAGGCCAAAAGCCTAAGCTTGGGGGAGTACGTATTTCCCACCGACATTACATTTATGTTCACACACTCATTGCTAGATGTCAGTGCTCATACTTTTTCATTGTATCATCCATGCTAGTTTATTTTCCTCTTTATGCTTTCTTCTTGTGTGTTTAATAAACCTTAAGAAAAACCAAAAAAATTAGCTGTAGCTTTTAATTAATTTACTTTCCATGCTTGTACTAGTAATTAAAAAGAAAACCCAAAAAGATTTCCCATTCTTCTTTTGCTTGTTGGGAGCTTTCCCGTGTAAATAGTATTATTTCTTTTCTTTCCTTTGGGGGTCGATAGGAGAAGACCATAATTAAATTGTTGAAGTGGCTCTTATATGCATTATTGTTGATCTGACAAAAGAGCCCATATTGCCTTGTCTTCTCCTGTTTATTGAATGCCTGTAGATTCCAGCTTAGTCCAATGCACGTGCACTATTATTATTATTCACATCGTTCGGTCGTGCAAGTGAAAGGCAATTATGATGTTACATGATGGACTGGCTGAGACGAGAAAAGCTGGTATGAACTCGGCCTCTTTTGTTTTTGTAAATATGATTAGTTCATCGTTCCCGATTCAGCCTATTATGAATAAACATGTTTGCAATGACAACTAGAGATCATAGTTTCTTGTGCCATGCTTGATTAGCTATGAGCTATAATGGTTTACCTTGCATGCCAACATGCTATTAAAATGGTTATGATGTGGTATGATAGGGTGGTATCCTCCTCTGAATGATTTAAGTGACTTGACTTGGTGCATGTTCACGCGTGTAGTTGAAACAAAATCAACATAGCCTTCACGATATTTATGTTCATGGTGGATTATATCCTACTCATGCTTGCGTTCGGTGTTGATTAATTTTAATGCATGTTCATGACTGTTGTCGCTCTCTAGCTGGTCGCTTCCCAGTCTTTTGCTAGCCTTCACCTGTACTAAGAGGGAATACTGCTTGTGCATCCAAACTCCTTAAACCCCAAAGTTATTCCACATGAGTCCACTATACCTACCTATATACGGTATCTACCTGCCGTTCCAAGTAAATTTGTATGTGCCAAACTCTAAACCTTTAAATAAATATCCTGTTTTGTATGCTCGAATAGCTCATGTATCAACTAGGGCTGTCTGTATCTTCCATGTTAGGCGGGTTATTCTCAAGAGGAGTGGACTTCGCTCCTCACTCACGAGATAAATGGCTGGTCACCGGGATGCCCAGTCCCATGCTTTATGCAACCTAAATCAAAATAATTGCAAACAAAACTCCCCCTGGGACTCTTGTTAGTTGGAGGCACTCGTTGTTTCGAGCAAGCCATGGATTGATGCTTGTTGGTGGAAGGGGGAGTATAAACTTTACCATTCTGTTTGGGAACCGCCTATAATGTGTGTAGCATGGAAGATATCGCCATCTCTTGGTTGTTATGTTGACAATGAAAGTATACCGCTCAAAATATTATTCACCTATGTTTCAAAACCGAGCTCTAGCACCTCTACAAATCCTTGCTTCCCTCTGCGAAGGGCCTATCTATTTACTTTTATGCCGAGTCATCATCCTCTTATTAAAAAGCACCAGTTGGAGAGCACCGCTGTCATTTGCATTCATTACTGTTAGTTTACATTGAGTATGACTTGACTGGATCTCTTTTACCATGAATTGCAATGTCTAGTCAGTCCTTGGTCTTTAAAGGTGCTCTGCATTTATGTTTTGCGGTCTCAGAAAGGGCTAGCGAGATACCACCTTGTTATATCATATTATGATTGTTTTGAGAAAGTGTTGTCATCCAAGATTTATTATTATTGCTCGCTAGTTGATTATGCTATTGATATGAGTAAACTTTAGACCTATGCGTTATTGCAAATGTGGTTAGTTATAATCTTTGCTAAAAACTTGAATGCTGGCTTTACATATTTACAACAACAAGAGCAAACAGAGTTTGTAAAAGTTTTTCTTTATCACTTTCAGTTTATCAACTGAATTGCTTGAGGACAAGCAAAGGTTTAAGCTTGGAGGAGTTGATGCATCTCCAACGTATCTACTTTTCCAAACACTTTTGCCCTTGTTTTGGACTCTAACTTGCATGATTTGAATGGAACTAACCTGGACTGACGCTGTTTTCAGCAGAGTTACCATGGTGTTATTTATGTGCAGGAGCAAACGTTCTTGGAATGACCTGAAACTTCACGGATCCACTTTTCATAAAATAAGAAAAATACCTGCAAAAGATGAAGGCCAGGGGGCCCACCACCTTGTCACGAGGAAGGGGGCGCACCTGTCCCCCTAGGGCGCGCCCCCTACCTCGTGGGCCCCCTGTTGCCTCTCCGACTCCAACTCCACCTCCATATATTGAGTTTTGGGGAGAAAAAAATCAGAGAGAAGAAATCATCGCATTCTACGATACGGAGCCGCCACCAAGTCCTAAAACCTCTGGGGAGGGCTGATCTGGAGTCCGTTCGGGGCTCCGGAGAGGGAATCCGTCGCCATCGTCATCATCAACCATCCTCCATCACCAATTTCATGATGCTCACCGCCGTGCGTGAGTAATTGCATCGTAGGCTTGCTGGACGGTGATGGGTTGGATGGGATCTATCATGTAATCGAGTTAGTTTTGTTAGGATTTGATCCCTAGTGTCCACTATGTTCTGAGATTGATGTTGCTATGACTTTGCTATGCTTAATGCTTGTCACTAGGGCCCGAGTGCCATGATTTCAGATCTGAACCTATTATGTTTTCATCAATATATGAGTGTTCTTGATCCTATCTTGCAAGTCTATAGTCACCTATTATGTGTTATGATCCGTTAACCCCGAAGTGAAAATAATCGGGATACTTACCGGTGATGACCGTAGTTTGAGGAGTTCATGTATTCACTATGTGTTAATGCTTTGTTCCGGTTCTCTATTAAAAGGAGGCCTTAATATCCCTTAGTTTCCGTAAGGACCCCGCTGCCACGGGAGGGTAGGACAAAAGATGTCATGCAAGTTCTTTTCCATAAGCACGTATGACTATATTCGGAATACATGCCTACATTATATCAATGAACTGGAGCTAGTTCCGTGTCACCCTAGGTTATGACTGTTACATGATGAACCACATCTGGCATAATTCTCCATCATCGATCCATTGCCTACGAGCTTTCCATATATTGTTCTCCACCTATTTACTTTTCCGTTGCTATTGCTATCATCACTACAAAATACCAAAAACATTACTTTTACTACTGTTACCTTTTGCTACCGTTATCACTACTATCATATTACTTTGATACTAAACACTTTGCTGCAGATATTAAGTTTGCAGGTGTGGTTGAATATACAACTCAGCTGCTAATACTTGAGAATATTCTTTGGCTCCCCTTGTGTCGAATCAATAAATTTGGGTTGAATACTCTACCCTCGAAAACTGTTGCGATCCCCTATACTTGTGGGTTATCATGTCTCCAAAGGTACTTGTTGGGTTGGCGTATTTAGAGATTAGGATTTGTCACTCCGATTGTCGGAGAGGTATCTCTGGGCCCACTCGGTAATGCACATCACTATAAGCCTTGCAAGCATTGTAACTAATGAGTTAGTTATGGGATGATGTATTACGAACGAGTAAAGAGACTTGCTAGTAACGAGATTGAACTAGGTATTGAGATACCGACGATCGAATCTCGGGCAAGTAACATACCGATGACAAAGGAAACAACGTATGTTGTTATGCGGTTTGACCGATAAAGATCTTCGTAGAATATGTGGGAGCCAATATGAGCACCCAGGTTCCACTATTGGTTATTGGCCGGAGACGTGTCTCGGTCATGTCTAGATAGTTCTCGAACCCGTAGGGTCCGCATGCTTAAAGTTTCGGTGACGATTGTATTATGAGTTTATGTGATTTGATGCACCGAAGGTAGTTCGGAGTCCTGGATGAGATCGGGGACATGACGAGGAGTCTCGAAATGGTCGAGGCGTAAAGATTGATATATTGGGCGACTATATTCGGACATCGGAATGGTTCTGAGTGGTTCGGGTATTTTCGGAGTACCGGGGAGTTATGGGAATTCACCGGGAGAAGTATTGGGCCTTATTGGGCCATATGGGAATAGAGGAGAGAGGCCAAAAGGAAGGAGGCGCGCGCCCCCCTCTGGTCCGAATTTGACAAGGGGTGCAGCCCCCTTTTCCTTTTCCCTCTCCCCCTCTTTCCTTCTCTCCTACTCCGGAAAGGAAAGGGGAATCCTACTAGGACTTGGGAGTCCTAGTAAGACTCCCCACACTTGGTGTGCCCCCTCTAGGGCCGGTCTCTCCCTCCCTCCTTTATATACGGGGGCAGGGGGGCACCTCTAGACACACAAGTTGATCAGTTGATCTCTCCTAGCCGTGTGCGGTTCCCCACTCCACCATAATCCACCTCGATCATATCGTAGCAGTGCTTAGGCGAAGCCCTGCATCGGTAGCATCATCATCACCGTCATCACGCCGTCGTGCTGACGGAACTCTCCCTCAAAGCTCTGTTGGATCGGAGTTCGTGGGACGTCATCGAGCTGAACGTGTGCTGAACTCGGAGGTGCCGTACGTTCGGTACTTGGATCGGTCAGATCGTGAAGATGTACGACTACATCAACCGCGTTGTGCTAACGCTTCCGCTTTCGGTCTACGAGGGTACGTGGACAACACTCTCCCCTCTTGTTGCTATGCATCACCATGATTCTGTGTGTGCGTAGGAATTTTTTTGAAATTACTACGTTCCCCAACATAGTCTAGGCGTGGCCTATGCCCTGGTCCGCCCGTACTCCATATGGTGCCCCGCCTACCTATACCGGTGGCTGGCAGCCCGGTGCTCGCCCTCACACCGGTGTGCCCGTCCTCGTGCCTCGATGACCGACGGCCACGTATCATGCTGCTCCCTCCTATGCGCCACCGATCTACAACACTAGTCCTCATGCATCCTATGGCGATCCATCGCCCCCTACATGCAGCAGTACAATGATGGTGTCTCTCTCTTTACGCCAATGCCAGCCCTACTGCTGACACCACCACACCCGCAAGCTCCCATGACTACACCGTCCTCTACTTCGACTCCGAGCTAGGACCAAGCTGCTTTTCTACAAGCCATAAACAACTTTGTTGCACAAGGGAACTTAGGTACGGATTGGATTTTCGATTCTGGTGCTTCTCGTCATATGTCTGCATCGAGTAATTTGCTTTCTTCTTGCACACCTTCATCTTTTCCCTCTATTACTCTTGGTGATGGATCTTCTATTCCTATTTACTGTGTTGGTCAGGCTCAAATCTAATCCCCAATTAAGCCTTTGCTTCTTCATGATGTTCTTGTAGCTCCTGCTCTTAATAAAAATTTGATTTCTGTTCACCAAATCACCACTGATAATCATGTTTCTGTTGAGTTTGACCCCTTTGGTTTGTTTGTGAAGGACTACCCACCAAAGTCGAGATCGCTCGATTCAATAGCTCTGGTGATTTATATTCTCTCCATGGTGCTCCCGTCGCTGCTCCTCCAACATCTATGGCGGCCTATGTTGATCTGTGGCACCAACGTCTTGGCCATCCCAATAAAAATGTGTTATCCACACTTCTTAGTGAATTTTCAATACCTTGTAATAAAGACTCTCATAATTCTACTATGTGTCAGTCATGTCAATTGGGAAAACACGTTCGCCTTCCCTTTAGTTCCTCTCAATCCTCTAGTACTTTTCCTTTTGAATTACTTCATTGTGATCAACAGAGTTACCATCACCCATATAAAGTGTATCTGGTTTTAAGTATTATCTCGTGATTCTTGATGATTTTACTAATTATGTTTGGACTTTTCCTTTACGCAACAAATCCGGCTGTCAGGACCCCGATTCCAAGTCACATCGATCTAGCCAGTAACACCTCATATCACTTTGCGGCCTCACACACGGTATTCCCACGGGTGTCACCTTACCATGGCCCGGGACCGTTTGCGCCTTTTATCTCACGTATATGATAGTGTCGCTAGCATCCATATGACAGAGAACCCGGGCCGACATGGCTAGTCGTGAACCCAAAGCGGTACAGACCTATGGAGACAGGCATACATGAATCACATCAAGCATGTCGGTCATCAGCGAGTGAATCCGGGCTGTAGCACTGGGCTAACAGGACTCCGGGGAACCCGGGCTGTAGCAGGCTAGGCAGGACTCCGGAAGTCACCGCGTGACATTTCCCCGAAGGGACAGACATAGGAACAAAGTGAAACACATGCTGGCCAGTCAAGTGTCCTGAGCAGTAGTGCTGGGCTAGCAGGACTCCGGTGAACCGGGCTGTAGCGGACTACTATGGCTCAAGGAGCACTAGACTACATTTCCCCATAAGAGAGGCTGCCAAGGATAAACAACCAGATTGTCGGATCCCACACATACCAAGCATTTCAATCATACACACAATATGCTCGATATGTGCAAATACAACATAGCATCACAACAAAACTCTACAACTCAAGTACTTTATTTAAAGGCTCCAGAGATCCATACATAACATGTTCATACAGGTAGGGGTCACATGACCCGACACTCAAGTCATACAAGCACATGCGGAAGCAAATAGTCTAAGTTCAGACACTAGAAAGGAAGAAGGCTTGTAGAAGCCTGTCTATCTACATAGGGCCCTCCATGGCCAGGATCACCACCTGGGTGGGAAGTTACTAATCGATGTCGAGGTCTACATAAAACCCATCGGAGGGGGTGGTGTTGTCGTCCGAAAACAGTAATTAAAGCAAACATGAGTACAAAAGTACTCAGCAAGTCTTATAACAGAACGTACTATACATGCTAATTCTCAAGAAGGTGGTGGAGTTATTGCAGCAAGCCAGCTTTGACTCTTGGCTAAGCTATCCTACGAGACACCACTAGCAAAATAGTTTTCGCACACGAGTCCACTAATCACCAACACAATACTCCAACGGGGATCCTCCCTCGTCATCCTACGAGAGAGCCATCCTCAGTACTCACACTTATCTTGAGTCTTTTAGTAGTAACCATTAACTTGTCTATGAACTGTATATGCAACCAAGTAGTCCTTTACCGCGGACGCGGCTATTCGAATAGATGATGTTAACCCTGCAGGGGTGTACTTATTCATACACGCTCTCACCACTTACCGTCGTTTACACGACATGTACTCGTCAACCTTCAAGCGGAAGCCCAACGAGGGTGCCGGCTACGGCCTACCTAAACACTCAAGTCTCTAGTCCAGGTTTATCGCCTATCTAGGTTCCATCCGCAGGGAGTCCGGCCGAGGTTTCCACATACAGCCCCGAACGATGTGAATAGGGTCCCGAGACGCCAAACGGGCGCCCGGCATACCCGGCCATGGTGTATCTACCGCATCATAGCCCACCCCTAGGGTCAGCGCTACGCACGGCCGCCAACACATAACCTACAAAACACCAGAAACTAATTGCAACTCTTGGACAGAGTACTAGGGTGATTAAGAAGCCGAGAGGTTCAATTAAGGATCCCAATGCATGGTAGTAGCTGATTCTTAAATCACACATACAGATCTCAATTCTTAGGGACGGCCTCAATGAAACAACCCACCATGTACTCCTACATGGCCTCTCATCGATACCTTTACCAAAACATGTTCAACACATCCCTCACATTACCGACATAATCATTTCACTCTAGCCCATCACCCAGATGAACCAGACCTGACACAACTCTAAGCATAGCAGGCATAGCAAGGTAGGAAACACATACATGGCTCAATCAACTCCTACACATGCTAGTGGGTTTCATCTAGTTACTGTGGCAATGACAGGTCATGCATAGGATAAGGGTTCAACTACCGCAACACACAGCAGTTTGAAACATTGTTGTCTTAATGCAGTAAATGAGAGCAGAGGCGAGAACATGGGATTGTATCGATATGATCAATCGGGCTGCTTGCCTGATGGAGTAGTAGTAGGGTACTGCCCTTCAGTTGGATACTCGGAGATATCCTCGGAGGCAGAACCTACCACGAAAGACACCACAGAATAGAATCAACACATGGCAATATGCAACAATATGATGCATGCTATGACATGGCAAAATGAGGTGTCCTGCCTAGTGCAATGTGAAACAAGTTGAAATGGGTCCATTTGAATCAAAGATTCAAATGGAAGCTTAAGTTCTTATGCATTATAAGTGTATCAGCTTGTTTCACCTAAACAGCAAGGTTAAAGTGTTTTGTCATGCATGAAACCATTACGGATGGAAAGATTGAATTTTTTTGATCATTTTTCATATATAATTTGTTTGATTTGGAGCTATGGTTGATTTTCTATGATTTTTAGAAGTTTTGGCTATTTTCTGGAATTTCCTATATAAAAATAATTCCAGAAATAATTAATTGCATCAGCACTGCGTCACTATGATGTCAGCGGGTTAAAGGCGCCAGCCCAGGTCAAACATGACGGCTGGGACCCACACGTCAGTGAAACAACTAATTAACAGGGCCTGGGCCCGCATGTTAGTGACCTATTGGGTTAACTAAAAGTTAATTAGTGCTAAGCTAAAATTAGCAGGGCTCTGGGCCCACCTGTCATTGACCCAGGGGAGTTAAACCACAGGTCAAACGAGTTCAACTCGCCGGCGGTTTGACGCCGGCGACGACAGACGCGGCGGAGGGCTTCGGAAAATGCCCACAAGCGACCATTTGCGCGAGGGAGAGGCTCTACGTGACGAGGAGACTCGTCCGCGTCTAGTGGTGGTGGTGTTTGGGCTCGGGGTGGTCAGAAAAGACGCCGACGACGACGTTGGCGGCTGCCGGAGCTCGGACAAGCTCGGGGTCGTCGCTAGGAGGCATGGCAGGAGATGCGGAGTGGTGCTGCGGCTCCTGGGGACGTGGTGAGTACGGTGACGCGCTCGGTTTCGAGCTTGCGCGTCTGTGGCCACGACGGCGACATGGCTGGCGGAGCCGAGCTCTCGGCCGTGATGGCCAACGGGGTTAGGGGGCAGCTCGAGCGACGTGGCTAGGGGGAGAAGAAAGAGGAGCTCACGGAGAGTGCAGCAGTGGCCTCGGAGAGCTCGGGGAGGCAGCGAGTCGAGTGCGGGGTCGCCGGCGATCTCGGAGCCCGAAGGTTGAAGAAGAAGTCGAGGAAGGCGTTGCAGGGCTTCCGGTGTTGCGTAGCTCAGTGAGGAGGTCGAGGGAGATGTGACGGAGCTCGTGGACATGGTAGGGCGGCGCAGAGACGACAGTGGCTACGGCTACGGCGGTGAGACGGCGGCGGCTGCGTCGGCCATGGCTTCGGGGGAGCGAGGGAGAGAGCACGGGGAAGTGTGCGGTGTCCAGGGGGTCGAGGGGAGGCCGGGGAGGCGGTTCAGGCGTCGCGGTGGCGAGGGACGCAGGCAGGCAGGGAGGTGGCGTGTCGCCATGGCGCGCGCGTGCGCTGTCTCCCTCCTCTGCCTACTGGCAGAGGTAGAGAATGACTGGCATGGGCTCTGGTGGGTTAGGCCACCAGCTGGGCCAGCCAGGTGGGCTGCCAGCCAAGTCCAGGTGAGTGGCCCAGTGGCCTTCTCTCTCTCTCTCTCTCTGTTTTTCTGTTTTTATTTATTTCTATTGTTTCTGTAACTTTAGGGCTTTATTAAAAATGCCAGGGCATTTCCAAAAATCATAAAATTAATCATGGCTACTGTTTAGAATATATCCAACAGTAAACATTTTAGTTTATGATTATTTGAGCATTCAAAATATTTTATAGCATTTAAATGCCCAAATGCAAATACTATATGAGTTAATCCAATGACCTTAAGATGTCTTAGAAAAATGTTCACCATTTTTGTCAAAGGTTTTAACCCAAAACAAAAAGGGTGGACTTTTTAGAAGGGCATTTCAGGTTCATTGAAAAAGTTTTTAGTAAACCCTAGTTGTTCCAGGGGGCTGGGGGTTCGATCATCCCCATTTCATTTTTCTGGGAAATTTAAACATGATGTAATCACTCTAATGCATGAACTAGCTAGGGTGTGACAACTCACCTCCACTCAAAAGAATCTCGTCACGAGATTTAGGATCTGTTGGGAAGAAGGTGGGGTACTCGAGTCGAAGACGATCCTCCCTTTCCCAAGTGGCTTCTTTCTTGGAATGGTGTGACCATTGAACCTTGAGAAACTTGATGTTATGGCGTCGAGTGGTACGCTCGGCTTGATCAAGGATACAAACGGGATATTCCCGATATGAGAGATTATCTTGTAGATCAAGCGTTTCGTGGTCCACTCCACGGATAGGATCCGCGAAGCAACGCCTGAGTTGAGAAATGTGGAAGACATCGTGAACTCTGGAAATATGCGGAGGTAGTTCCAATTGGTAGGCAACTTCTCCTCGTTTGGCAAGAATGCGAAAGGGTCCAATGTAACGAGGAGCCAATTTGCCTTTGATACCAAAACGATGGGTTCCCTTTAATGGAGTAACCCGAAGGTAAGCCTTCTCGCCGACTTCATAAGTCATGAGCTTATGTTTACGATCATATTGGCTCTTTTAACGAGATTGGGCTGTTTTCAATTTCTCATGAATAACGCGAAACTGCTCTTCTGCTTCCTGAATCATATCCGGGCCAAAGAGTTGTCTTTCCCCGGTTTCTGACCAGTTAAGAGGCGTTCGACATTTTCGTCCGTAGAGAACTTCGAAAGGAGCTTTGCCAAGCTAGCTTGATAACTATTGTTATAAGCAAACTCCACGAATGGAAGGCATTTCTCCCAATCCATTCCGAATGAGATGACAGAAGCTCGGAGCATATCTTCCATAATTTGATTTACTCGCTCTACTTGAACACTTGATTGGGGGTGGAAGGCGGTGCTAAAAGAGAGACGAGTTCCCATAGCATTTTGGAAACTTTCCCAAAATCGAGAGGTGAAGAGACTCCCACGGTCTGAGTTAATTTCCAATGGGACACCATGAAGAGACACTATTCGGGAGATGTATAAGTCAGCTAGCTGGCTAGCGGTGATACTCTCACGAACAGGTAGGAAATGGGCTACTTTGGAAAGACGGTCGATCACGACGAAGATGGCATTATTCCCTCTCTTGGTCCTGGGAAACCCAGTAATGAAATCCATACTGATTTTATCCCATTTCCACTCAGGAATAGCCAAAGGTTGAAGGGTGCCAGCAGGCCATTGATGTTCTGCTTTAACACGATGACAGACGTCACAACTAGCAATATATTGAGCAATTTCTCTTTTCATCCTAGTCCACCAAAACCTCTGGTGTAGGTCTTGATACATTTTAGTACTACCGGGATGAATGGTGAGAGGGGATTCATGAGCTTCCTTAAGAATCAACTGACATAGATGTTGTTTCTTGGGAACCACCAAGCGGTTCTCGAAGAATACAACACCTCGCTCATCCATGGAAAAACATTTAGCAACTCCGCTAGCGATGTTTTCCTTGATCCAAGATATCCCCTTGTCATACCGCTGGGCGGTTATGATCTGATCCATAAGGTTAGGCTTCGCCACTAGGGTGGATAGGAATCCTCGAGGAACTATGTGAAGGTTAAGCTTATGAAATTCCACGTGGAGAAGTGGTTGACTTTGTTGTAACATCAGGTTGTTACAATAAGATTTACGACTTAGCACATCGGCCATGACATTGGCTTTGCCCGGGGGTGTAAGTTATTCCTAAGTCGTAATCCGAGATCAACTCGACCCAACGTCTTTGCCTGAGATTCAAATCCGGTTGGGTGAAGATATATTTTAAACTTTGGTGATTGGTGAAGATCTCGCAACGGTTACCGAGAAGGTAATGTCGCCAAGTTTTAAGTGCATAGACTACTGCTACAAGCTCTAGATCATGTGTGGGATAGTTTTCCTCATGGGGGTGTAATTGCCGTGAAGCATAGTCAATTACCTGACGATCTTGCATGATTATGCAACCTAGTCCTTGTCGCGAGGCGTTGCAATAGATAATAAAGTCCTTGGAGAAATCTGGTGGTACCAGTACGGGAGCAGATGTTAGGCGTCTTTTCAGTTCCTGAAAGCTGAACTCGCACTGTGGGGTCCACTCGAACTTTTTATCTTTCTTGAGGAGTTCAGTTAGGGGTTTAGCAACCTTGGAGAAATTCTCGACGAAGCGACGACAATAACTCGCTAGGCCAAGGAAGCTCCGAACTTGCTTGACCGTCTCAGGTGGAGTCCAATCAAGGACGGCTTGAACTCGCTTGGGATTGACAGCAATACCCTTACCAGAGATTACATGGCCTAGGTAGGTCACTTCTGGCAACCAAAATTCACACTTGGAGAATTTGGCATAAACACGATGCTCTCGAAGTTTCGTCAATACCAGCCTTAGATGTTCGGCATGTTACTCCTCACTCTTGGAGTAGATGAGTATATCATCGAGGTATACCACGACGAATTTATCTAAATACTCCATGAAGACTGAGTTCATTAACCAAGAGAAAGTGGCTGCGGCATTGGTTAAACCGAAGGACATGACGGTGTACTCGTATTGGCCATAACGAGTAACAAAGGCCGTTTTGGAAACGTCCCCGTTTCTGATTTTGATTTGATGGTAGCCCAACCTCAAATTCATCTTGGAAAGGACTGAGGATCCAGTGAGCTGATCATACAGATTGTTGATCCTGGGGAGCAGATACTTGTTCTTGATAGTGACCAAGTTGACAGGTCGGTAATCTACAACCATCCGATCCGTTCCATCCTTCTTCTTGACGAAGAGGACGGGGCAAGCCCAAGGAGAGGAACTAGGACGGATGAAACCCCTTTTCAAGGACTCATCGAGTTGGTTCTTAAGCTCGGCTAGTTCTAAGGGTGCCATCTTATAGGGTCTTCTAGAAATTGGAACGGTTCCTGGAACAAGGTCTATCACAAACTTGACATCCCTGTCAGGTGGAACACCTGGCAGTTCTTCTGGAAAGACATCCGGAAAGTCCCGGACTACCGGAATATCTTCAAGGTCTGGAAGGGGGTTGACATTTTGGGAGTAAAGCTGGCGCTTGGCCACTCGAGTTAAGGCATTGACTGTCTTGCCCGATGGGTGAGTAAGTTGAACGGTTCTAGTGGCACAATCAATCTTAGCATCATGAGCTGACATCCAGTCCATACCCAAGATGATGTTTATGTCCGAGGACTTGAGAGCTATTAAGGATGCAAGGAAGACAAGTCTATCGACAAGAATTTCATTCCCATGGCTTACTCTAGAGGTTTTCCATCTAGAGCCAGGGGCTTGAATTTCCATGGTAGTGGGCATGTCACAGAATGTCGTGTTATGCAATCGAGCATAGCTCTCAGATATGAATGAATGAGATGCTCCAGTATTGAAAAGAACAGATGCCGGATGGCAATTAACAAGGAGCGTACCAAGAACGACGTTAGGATCCTCATGAGCCTCCTCAGCTGAGACATAGTTGACATGGCCACGTGCAGTGGTGGCTGGCTTGGTGTAGAAGGTCTTTCCCGCTGGCTTACCACGGCCAACGGACTTTCCAGACTGATTGGGGTTGTTGTTCTGAGGACACTCCCGATTGTAGTGACCCGACTCTCCACACTTGAAACATGTCACAACATTGGGGCGTGGATTAGCATTAGAAGTGGGGCCACCATAGGGCTTAGACATTGTAAACTGCTGGTTGGGGCGAGGCGCCTCTAAGGATGGCCTCGGAATGAACTTGGGTGGCAGTGCCGTGCTTGGTATCCACACCCGGCGCTTCTGAGATCTAGAGTCGGATGAAGAACCAAAATCACGAGAGTGCTTGCATGGAGCGTCATAGTCAGACTGTCCTATCTCAGCACTGATGGCTTTATTGACCAACTTCTGAAAGGAGGTGCACTCGTGCAGACGAAGATCGCGGCGAAGCTCGGGGCTAAGTCCCTTGTGGAACCTTGCCTGCTTCTTAGCGTCGGTGGATACCTCTTCAGGAGCATATCGTGCCAGATTCCCAAATTCACGACTATATGCATCCACAATCAGTCTTCCTTGGGTGAAATTGCAGAATCTTCCCTCTTGCGATCTATGAGACCTTCCGGGATGTGATGCTCACGGAAAGCCTCACTGAATTCAGACCAAATAGTGATTTGGCCGACCGGGCGCATAGCCTCAAAATTTTCCCACCAAAGGCTAGCAGGGCCTTCGAGGTGATAGGCAGCATAGGTAACCTTATCAGCTTCGGCTACGTTGGCAGAGCGTAGCTTATGTATGATGCTGCGGAGCCAGTCATCCACGTCGAGGGGCTCGACGGAATGATTAAACTTTGGTGGGTACAACTTGATAAAGTCATTGATTGACACCAAGTCATTTCGCTGATGGAGTGCAGTGTTCTGCTCAATCCGCTCCAGCAAGCGGTCAGTCTCATGCTTGTTTCTTTCCGCCTCCAGCATAACTTCGGCCAGAGAAGGCGGGTGAGGCAGGTTTTCACCCCTAGCTGCACTGGCTTCCCCCTGCTCTGGGGCAGCAGGGTTGCTGCGGGTGTTGACCATCCTAGGAAAAAAACAAGACAACGATTTAGATAAGGATGGCTCAAACTTGGCAAGGAAGTGCAGAATGTAATGGATAACATGGAATGCTAAGATGTTCATTGCACGACATGGTAATATAGAAACTGCCATATATATACCATTGGTCATACACACCGTACATAGTTTAGTACAAGCCCATGCTAGAGTACAACTATGGTGAAAGACATTACATCTCATCGGAGGCATTCCAAGCTCCTATACATTATTTTTCTACACCTCTGGAGCGTGATACACACCAAGTCGTATCCGACGGGTCACGCAGGACTGTGGATAATACAACTATTACAGTACTAGTGAAACTACTACTAGCTCAGACAGCTCCGTAGTAATCCTCATAAAAGTCGCCACCAAAGCCTGGAAGTGGAACATGATCATCTGGGAACAGACGGTCCTGCGGAGCCTGCGGACCATAGGGACTCGGATGTGGCCTTGGTCTCACAAGCGGTGGCAGACGAGGACCACGAGGAGGGGTGATGCCTCCTACATCGCGCCACTCCATACAATCTGGCAATCCATACCGTACAGGGTACAAGTCCCTCATGTCCATGTATCCTGCCTGCACCGCAGGTGCAAACCGAGTCAAAGTGGCCCAATGATCAGAACGAGTGTGGAAAAGCTCCATACGCAAGGCCCGATTTTCGCGGTCCTTATCCTCGAGCATCTCGGCAGTGGTGCGGAGTAGTGACTCCTCATGTGTAGAGTCATAGTACAAAGCCTGATAGTACGCCTGTGCTCCAGGAAGTGAGGCTGACATGTAACGGAAATCGGTGTTCTGAAGCAAGGCGGTCCTGGCTCGAATGATAGTCATCATTGAGTAAGCTGCATCCAGCACAGACATCTCAATAGTGACCCCAAGTCCATAGGAACAGTGAAGGGGCTCAATGGCTCCAGGATAAGAGGGATATATCCTGACGGTACAAAGGTACTGGCTCTAGTTGAAGTCTCTGAACTGCTCCTCGACGGTATATTCCGGATACCACCGATAGCCTGACTCGACCATCACTCGAACCAACATGGCCGTGTGGCCGGGCACATTGAGGCACCGGGTCAGGCGAACCACTTGGTTCTGCGAATGAGTGGCCATCTGAAAGCACAGAATAATGCAAAGGCATTATAATTTTCTAGGGGAAATCGGACAGCATAATAGCTGTAAATGCTTAGAAAAAGATTTGAGACATCCACAACAGTTTGCAATACCACTCAACAACATCACATCAAGGTTCTGATTCAACTGACAACATACTAAAAGTAGTAGAAGCTGTACTAAGGCTTGTAACAACAATCCTATAAGCTACTACGGATTAGTAACACGTGAACCTGATAGAAGGAGAGAGCCTAGTCCTTAACCCACGTAGAATGAGAAGAGAATGACTCAGATCAGAGGGCATAAGGTAAAGGAGTAAAAGAGCCTTACGTTCCCTCCCACAATCAATTCCCCTACATATAACTAAAGCATTTCTAGACTCGACATCGACCAGTTTGGCTCAACGAACCTACATGCAGTCCGGCTCTGATGCCAACGCTGTCAGGACCCCGATTCCAAGTCACATCGATCTAGCCGGTAACACCTCATATCACTTTGCGGCCTCACGCACGGTATTCCCATGAGTGTCGCCTTACCATGGCCCGGGACCGTTTGCGCTTTTTGGCCCACGTATATGATAGTGTCGCTAGCATCCATATGACAGAGAACCTCGGCCGACATGGCTAGTCATGAACCCAAAGAGGCACAGACCTATGGAGACATGCATACATGAATCACATCGAGCATGTCGGTCATCAGGGAGTGAATCCGGGCTGTAGCACTGGGCTAACAGGACTCCGGGGAACCCGGGCTGTAGCAGGCTAGGCAGGACTCCGGAAGTCACCGCGTGACATTTCCCCGAAGGGACAAACAGAGGAATGAAGTGAAACACATGCCGGCCAGTCAAGTGTCCTGAGCAGTAGTGCTGGGCTAGCAGGACTCCGGTGAACCGGGCTGTAGCGGACTACTATGGCTCAAGGAGCACTAGACTACATTTCCCCATAAGAGAGGCTGCCAAGGATAAACAACCAGATTGTCGGATCCCACACATACCAAGCATTTCAATCATACACACAATATGCTCGATATGTGCAAATACAACATGGCATCACAACAAAACTCTACAACTCAAGTACTTTATTTAGAGGCTCCAGAGAGCCATGCATAACATGTTCATATAGGTAGGGGTCACATGACCCGACACTCAAGTCATACAAGCATACAAGCACATGCGGAAGCAAATAGTCTGAGTACAGACACTAGAAAGGAAGAAGGCTTGTCGAAGCCTGTCTATCTACATAGGGCCCTCCATGGCCAGGATCACCACCTGGGTGGCAAGTTACTCATCGACGTCGAGGTCTACATAAAACCTATCGGAGGGGGCGGTGTTGTCGTCTGAAAATAGTAATTAAAGGAAACATGAGTACAAAAGTACTCAGCAAGTCTTACAACAGAACCTACTATACATGCTCATTCTCAAGAAGGTGGTGGAGTTATTGCAGCAAGCCAGCTTTGACTCTTGGCTAAGCTATCCTACGAGACACCACTAGCAAAATAGTTTTCACACACGAGTCCACTAATCACCAACACAATACTCCATCGGGGATCCTCCCTCGTCATCCTATGAGAGAGCCATCCTTGGTACTCACACTTATCTTGAGTCTTTTAGTAGTAACCATTAACTTGTCTATGAACTGTATAGGCAACCAAGTAGTCCTTTACCGCGGACGCAGCTATTCGAATAGATGATGTTAACCCTATAGGGGTGTACTTCTTCATACACGCTCTCACCACTTACCGTCGTTTACACGACATGTACTCGGCAACCTTCAAGCGGAAGCCCAACGAGGGTGTCGGCCACGGCCTACCTAAACAGTCAAGTCTCTAGTCCAGGTTTAACGCCTATCCAGGTTCCATCCGCAGGGAGTCCGGCCGAGGTTTCCACATACAGCCCCGAACGATGTGAACAAGGTCCCGAGACGCCAAACGGGCGCCCGGCATACCCGTCCACGGTGCATCTACCGCATCATAGCCCACCCCTAGGGTCAGCGCTACGCACGGCCGCCAACACATAACCTACAAACACCAGAAACTAATTGCAACTCCTGGACAGAGTACTAGGGTGATTAAGAAGCCGAGAGGGTCAATTAAGGATCCCAATGCATGGTAGTAGCTGATTCTTAAATCACACATACAGATCTCAGTTCTTAGGGACGACCTCAATGAAACAACCCACCATGTACTCCTACATGGCCTCTCATCGATACCTTTACCAAAACATGTTCAACACATCCCTCGCATTACCGACATAATCATTTCACTCTAGCCCATCACCCAGATGAACCAGACCTGACACAACTCGAAGCATAGCAGGCATAGCAAGGTAGGAAACACATACATGGCTCAATCAACTCCTACACATGCTAGTGGGTTTCATCTAGTTACTGTGGCAATGACAGGTCATGCAGAGGATAAGGGTTCAACTACCGCAGCACACAGCAGTTTGAAACGTTGTTGTCTTAATGCAGTAAGTGAGAGCAGAAGCGAGAACATGGGATTGTATCGATATGATCAATGGGGCTGCTTGCCTGATGGAGTGGTAGTAGGGTACTGCCCTTCAGTTGGATACTCGGAGATATCCTCGGAGGCAGAACCTACCACGAAAGACACCACAGAATATAATCAACACATGGCAATATGCAACAATATGATGCATGCTATGACATGGCAAAATGAGGTGTCCTGCCTAGTGCAATGTGAAACAAGTTGAAATGGGTCCATTTGAATCAAAGATTCAAATGGAAGCTTAAGTTCTTATGCATTATAAGTGTATTAGCTTGTTTCACCTAAACAGCAAGGTTAAAGTGTTTTGTCATGCATGAAACCATTACAGATGGAAAGATTGAATTTTTTTGATCATTTTTCATATATAATTTGTTTGATTTGGAGCTATGGTTGATTTTCTATGATTTTTAGAAGTTTTGGCTATTTTCTGGAATTTCCTATATAAAAATAAATCCAGAAAATAATAACTGCGTCAGCACTGCGTCACTGTGACGTCAGCGGGTCAAAGGCGCCAGCCCAGGTCAAACCTGACGGCTGGGACCCACACGTCAGTGAAACAACTAATTAACAGGGTTAAGTTAATACTAACTAAACTTCAGTGGGCCTGGGCCCGCATGTCAGTGACCTATTGGGTTAACTAAAAGTTAATTAGTGCTAAGCTAAAATTAGCAGGGCTCTGGGCCCACCTGTCATTGACTCAGGGGAGTTAAACCCCAGGTCAAATGAGGTCAACTCGCCGGCGGTTTGACGCCGGCGACGACAGACGCGGCAGAGGGCTTCGGAAAACGCCGACATGCGACCAATTGCACGGCGGAGAGGCTCTACATGACGAGGAGACTCGTCCGCGTCTAGTGGTGGTGGTGTTTGGGCTCGGGGTGGTCGGAAAAGGCGCCGGAGACGAGTTTGGTGGCGGCCGGAGCTTGGGTGAGCTCGGACTCGTCACTAGGGGGTCCTGGGGATGAGGTAGGTGCGGTGACGCGCTCGGTTTCGAGCTTACGCGTCTGTGGCCACGACGGCGACATGGCCGACGGAGCTTGAGCTCTCGGCTGTGATGGCCAACGGGGTTAGGGGAAGCTTGAGCGACGTGTCTAGGGGGAGAAGAAAGAGGAGCTCACGACGAGTGCAGTGGTGACCTCGGAGAGCTCGGTGAGGCATCGAGTCGAGCGCGGGGTCACCGGCGATCTTGGAGCCCGAAGGTTGAAGAAGAGGTCAAGGAATGCGTTGCAGGGCTTCCAGCGTTGCGTAGCTCAGCGAGGAGGTCGAGGGAGATGCGGCAGAGCTCGTGGACACGGTAGGCCGGCGCAGAGACGATGGTGGCTACAGCTACGATAGTGAGACGGCGTCGGCTGCGTCGGCCATGGCTTCGGGGGAGCGAGGGAGGGAGCAGGGGGGAAGTGTGCGGTGTCCAGGGGGTCGAGGGGATCCGGGTGGCGGTTCAGGCGTCGCGGTGGCGAGGGACGCAGGCAGGCAGGGAGGTGGCGTGTCGCCACGGCGCGCGCGTGCGCTGTCTCCCTCCTCTGCCTACTGGCAGAGGTAGAGGATGACTGGCATGGGCTCTGGTGGGTTAGGCCACCAGCTGGGCTAGCTAGGTGGGCTGCCAGCTAGGTCCAGGTGAGTGGCCCATTTGCCTTCTCTCTCTCTCTCTCTCTCTCTGTTTTTTTGGTTTTATTTATTTCTATTATTTCTGTAACTTTAGGGCTTTATTAAAAATGCCAGGGCATTTCCAAAAATCATAAAATTAATCATGGCTACTGTTTAGAATATATCCAACAGTAAACATTTTAGTTTATGATTATTTGAGCATTCAAAATATTTTATAGCATTTAAATGCCCAAATGCAAATACTATATGAGTTAATCCAATGACCTTAAGATGTGCTAGAAAAATGTTCACCATTTTTGTCAAAGGTTTTAACCCAAAACAAAAAGGGTGGACTTTTTAGAAAGGCATTTCAGGTTCATTGAAAAAGTTTTTAGTAAACCCTAGTTGTTCCAGGGGGCTTGGGGGTTCTATCATTCCCATTTCATTTTTTTGGGAAATTTAGACATGATGCAATCACTCTAATGCATGAACTAGCTAGGGTGTGACACCGACGTTCATAATATATTTCTTAACTTTTGAGCGCTATGTCTCGGTCCACTTTTTCCTCCCTATAAGATTCATCCAATGTGATAATGGTCGTGAATTTGACAATTTTAAAAATCAAAATTTCTTTCTACAATATGGAATTCTCTTGCGCTTCTCCTGTCCTTATACCTCCCCTCAAAACAGCAAAGCCGAGCATTCTCTTCGTACTCTTAATGACATCATTTGCTCTCTGCTTGTTCAATCTTTTATGCCTCGGAAGTTCTAGGCCGAGGCCCTCCACACGACCACATATTTACTGAATATTCGTCCATCCAAAGTTAACCCACAAACTACTCCTTACTTCTCTTTATTTCTCTCTCATCCAAATTACTCTGACGTTCACGTTTTCAGTTGTCTTTGTTCTCCAAACTCCTACTCCACTTCTCCTAACAAACTTTCCCGCGCTCTACCCCGTGTGTCCATCTAGGTTTTTACGAGCACAAGGGTTACCGTTGTCTAGATCTTGTTAGCGGTCGTGTTCATGTGTCTCATCATGTAACATTCGCTGAAAACATTTTTCCCTCTTTCGAGCGTCAACAATTAGATCTCAACTCACCCACGCCGTCCACTAGTCCCTCTTGTCGCAATCATCTTCCCTTCTTTCACCCGCCGACCTATCGAGCGAAACCAGCCAAATCCTCTACCGTAGTAGTGGATCCTGCAGCGACCACTTCTGTCATCACCTCTGTTCCAGCAGAGGAAAACCCATTACACTCTGTCGCGGCAGACCTCCTGCCTGTTGGAAATATGCCCTAGAGGCAATAATAAAATGGTTATTATTATGTTTCCTTGTTCATGATAATTGTCTATTGTTCATGCTATAATTGTGTTATCTGGAAATCGTAATACATGTGTGAATACACAGACCACAACATGTCCCTAGTGAGCCTCTAGTTGACTAGCTCGTTGATTAATAGATGGTTATGGTTTCCTAACCATGGACATAGGATGTCATTGATAACAGGATCACATCATTAGGATAATGATGTGATGGACAAGACCCAATCCTAAGCATAGCACAAGATCGTGTAGTTCGTCTGCTAAAGCTTTTCTAATGGCAAGTATCTTTTCCTTAGACCATGAGATTGTGCAACTCCCAGATACCGTAAGGGTACTTTGGGTGTGCCAAACGTCACAACGTAACTTTGTGGCTATAATGGTACACTACGGGTATCCCCGAAAGTATCTGTTGGGTTGGCACGAATCGAGACTGGGATTTGTCACTCCGTATGATGGAGAGGTATCTCTGGGCCCACTCGGTAATACATCATTGTAATGAGCTCAATGTGACTAAGGGGTTGGTCACGGTGAGGGAGTCCTAGATTAGGGGGTCTCCGGACAGCCGGACTATATCCTTTGGCCGGACAATTGGACTATGAAGATACAAGATTGAAGACTTCGTCCCGTGACCGGATGGGATTCTCCTTGGCGTGGAAGGCAAGCTTGGCAATACGGATATGTAGATCTCCTCCCTTGTAACCGACTCTGTGTAACCCTAGCCCCCCTCTGGTGTCTATATAAACCAGAGGGTTTAGTCCGTAGGACAACAACAATCATACCATAGGCTAGCTTCTAGGGTTTAGCCTCTACGATCTCGTGGTAGATCAACTCTTGTAATACTCATATCATCAAGATCAATCAAGCAGGATGTAGGGTATTACCTCCATCGAGAGGGCCCGAACCTGGGTAAACATCGTGTCCCCTGCCTCCTGTTACCATCCGCCTTAGACGCATAGTTCAGGACCCCCTACCCGAGATCCGCCGGTTTTGACACCGACATTGGTGCTTTCATTGAGAGTTCCACTGTGTCGTCATCATAAGGAGGGATGGCTCATCTCGTTGTCAAGAACAACATCACCTCTGGGGGATCCCTGACTGTAGGCCAAACTCTCCGACTAGGTGGCTTCGTCATGACCGCCCGCTCGGCCGCTGCGTCGACAATGACTTCTCGGGTCATCAAAAATAGCCTCCACATCGGCTCGAAATTCACCGAGCAAATGGATCCAATGGAGATCTCCTCTTTGAACGAGCTCTTGGATCGCATCGCCGCTCTGGGAGTCGCTATGGACTATGATCGGATCGGGCTTAAACCCGACCAAAGGGAGATTAACTCTCCGCCGGTCACCCATCAGATAGCGGTAGTGGAGGAGCAATGCGGTGATTCTTCCTCTATCCTAAGGACAAACTATGTCCGGATTCCCTAGCTCTCCAAGCCGGATACCCGTCCAGGGGAGGACATCACCCTTACCCTGAACCTTGAATCAGGCAGCATGCCGAACCTGCGGGGCAACATCCTGGAGCCCGAACTTACAAGATCGGAGACTCCCCCGCCCCTGGGTCTCAGATTGGGTCAAGGTCTAGACTTAAATCCACCCACCCACCCATATATAAACGATATTTCCCACATTAGGCAAGAGCCCCAAGAGACAGTACATCACTATTAGGCCAGATTCCTCCTTGTAATGAACAAGGTCAAGGACTGTCGCGAGGAAGATGCAATTTCGTTCTTTTGCAACAATTGCACGGACAAGGGAATCCTCAACGCCATAAGTCGCCGTGAAATAGCACACTTCGCTGACTTGGCGGCCATAGTACGGAAGTACTGTATGATGGAAAGCGCCTGGAAAGCCCAAACAAAATTTTGGGATAATCCGGCTCTGACAAAACCCCCAGTCCAAACTAAAAGGGTGCACTCTCATAAGTCGCCCGACTCAATTACAAAGAAGCAAAATCCGACTACAAGGCATGGAATAGTATTGGTGGGATGGCTTAACGGGCCCTGCAAAATTCATAGTACAGCGGATACCATACCAACACGCAGCCTTAGAGCATGTTGGGTACTCCGGCAGGTGTCCAAGAGCGGTGAGGATCTCCTCATTCAAAACACCACAGAGCACCATCCCGTGGATAACAATACAGTATTGACAGTCTTCGAGACCTTCACCTCAAATAATAGGCGTAAGCAGGCACTCCGCAGCCTTGCCGAAGTCTGCCACATGGCAGCAATAAATCCATGGAGCGACACGGCTATCACCTTCAATGCCAGTGACGAACCTAAATTCCGAACAGCCCGAGCACCAGCCGCCTTGGTCCTCAGTCCAATTGTGGATGGCTTTCGGCTTACTAAAGTGCTCATGGACGGCGGCAGCGGATTAAACCTCATTTATGAGGAGACTCTTCAAAAAATGGAAATAGATAGAAACCATATTGAGCAAAGCAACACGACCTTCCAAGGAATCATCCCCAGTCGGGAGGCACGTTGCGCTGGGAAAATCACACTAGATGTGGTATTCGGCACTCCGGAGAACTACAGGTCCGAAGAAATTACATTCCAAGTGGCCCTGTTCAGTAGCGGATACCACACCCTTCTAGGGCGGGAGGCATTCACGATCTTCCAAGCCATACCCCATTACGGGTACATGAAGCTCAAAATGCCCGGGCCCAATGGTATCATCACTCTAGCTAGTGATCCGGACATAGCACTCCGCGTCGAAAACAAAACAGCCGCACTAGCCCTCGAGGCATTATCCGAAGCCCTTGCGGCAGAGGAATTAACTGCGCTGCGCTCCACAGTGGACAGGGACGACGTGATACTCGACAAAAGATCCAAGTCCACCTCTTTTAAACCAGCGGATGAAATAATCAAATTCCAAGTCCATCCAACGGACCCCACAAAAACAGCATCCATCGGGGCACAGTTAAACCCCGCTGTAGATGCCGCACTACGGGAGTTCCTGCGCGAGAATTGGGACATATTCTCTTGGCATCCTTCAGACATGCCAGGAATCCCACGCAGGTTGGCCGAGCATAGCCTTAACATCCTAAAAGGATTCAAGCCGGTCAAGCAGACTCTTCGGCGTTTATCTGAACCTAAGCAACAAGCCATGGGAGAGGAGCTAGCCAAGTTACTGGAGACCTGATTCATTAGAGAAATAAAACATCCAGACTAGCTAGCAAACTTGGTGATGGTACCAAAGAAGGACAAATCCTAGCGCCTATGTGTCGACTTCAAGGACCTTAATAAGGCTTGCCCAAAGGATCCCTTCCCCCTCCCTCGCATTGATCAAATTATTGACGCTACCGCAGGACACGACTCATTGTGCTTCCTCGACGCATACTTCGGTTACCACCAAATTAAGATGGCGGAGTCCGATCAAGCCGCAACGACATTTATCACTCCATACGGCCCCTTCTGTTTTAACACAATGCCCTTCGGGCTCAAAAATGCCGGCGCAACGTATCAACGCATGATCTAGACATGTCGGGAAAAGCAGATCGGCAAAATAGTGGAGGCATATGTAGACGATGTGGTCGTTAAAACCAGACAAGTCGACTCCCTAATAGACGACTTGAGGCTCACGTTCGACAATCTCCAAGCATACGACATTAAGCTCAATCCGGAAAAATGCGTTTTCGGCGTGCCCACCGGAAAGCTCCTCGGCTTCATCGTCTCCAGTAGAGGAATTGAAGCAAATCCAGCTAAAATCCGAGCTCTATCGCAGTTGTCTATCCCAACTGACCTCAAGCAAATCCAGAAGTTAACTGGATGTGTGGCGGCCTTAAGCCGCTTTATCTCCCGATTAGAAGAAAAGGCACTCCCCCTTTATCGCCTTCTTCGGCGCACCGAATACTTCGAGTGGACGGACGCATCCACGGCCGGATTGGAAGAAATAAAAGTCATCCTGGACACTAACCCAATCTTGGCTGCGCCAAATATCGGCGAACCAATGCTGTTATACATAGCGGCAACTCACCAAGTTGTAAGCGCAGTTCTCGTCATCGAACGAGAGACGGACGGACATAAATTCCCACTTCAAAAGCCGATATATTATGTATCCACTGTCCTCACTCCATGCAAATCACGGTACCCATATTATCAAAAGATAGCATACGCGGTATTCATGGCATCCCGGAAATTTCGACACTACTTTCAAGAGTGTTCAACTATGGTGGCCTCAGAAGTACCACTCAACGACATAATAAACAACCGCGATGCCACGGGCCGGATTACCAAATGGGCTATCGAGCTCCTCCCGTTCGACATAACATATAGACCACGGCGAGCCATTAAGTCGCAAGTACTGGCCGATTTCATCGACGAGTGGACAGAAGCCGAACTCCCTAAAGAGTACGGCGCGTACTCCAATTGGATCATGCACTTTGACGGCTCTAAAATGATGGCTGATCTGGGGGTAGGCGTCGTCCTGACGTCCCCCACCAGAGATACAGTCCAATACATACTCCAAATATTATACACAGACTCCAACAATGCAGCCAAATACGAGGCCCTATTACATGGTCTCCGGATGGCAGTTTCCATGGGCATTCAACGCCCGGAGGTGCGTGGGGACTCGAACCTCGCAATATCTCAAACAAATGGAGACTTCGATGCCAAGGATCCAAAAATGGCGGCATATCGCAACGCCGTCCTCAAAATGTCATCTCAGTTCGAGGGGCTCGAATTCCACCATGTGGCTCGGGAAAACAATCAGGTGGCGGATATCCTGGCCCGTATCGGTGCTAAGCACGACCCTGTCCCACCTAACATATTCTTGGAAAGGCAGTTTAAGCCATCCATGGTATGGGAAGGGGACATCGGTAACAATAGTCCGGACCTAGCCACAACACCAGATACCGAACACTCTAACACAATCGGAGGCTCTGCCATCGAAATAACACCTTCAGCCCACGTGATAATGGCCATCATCGCCCCGTGGACAGAACCATTCCTGGCCTACCTAACCAGGCAGGAACTACGCGAGGACCAAAATGAGGCATGCTGCATAGTGCGACGATCTAAAGCCTACAAGGTCCACGAAGGAGAGCTATATAAGAAAAGCACTACCGGAGTCCTTCAAAGGTGCATTTCCGAAGAGGAAGGGCGGAAGCTTTTGGTAGAAATCCATGCTGGACTCGGCGGCCACCATGCCACAGCTCGGGCCCTTGTAAGCAAGGCCTTCCGTACATGTTTCTATTGGCCGACGGCCCGAGTAGATGCACAGGATCTGGTCCAACATTGCATCGGTTGCCAGCTTTTTGCAAACCAAAGCCACATGCCGCCTACCGCTCTCCAAACAATCCCCATTACTTGGCCCTTTGTGGTCTGGGGGCTTGATATGGTCGGACCCCTCAAAGAGGGAACCCATAAGAAAAATACTTACTGGTCATGGTGGATAAATTCACCAAATGGATAGAAGCCAAACCCGTTAAAATGGCTGAATCTGGACCGGTGATAGACTTCATATCTGGGGTTGTACACCGTTATGGCATCCCCCACAGCATCATCACCGACAACGGCACGAACTTTATAGCCGACGAGGTAAAACTTTGGTGCAGTGATATGTCCATTTTGCATCACGCTTTTATATCAATATTTATTGCATTATGGGCTGTTATTACACATTATGTCACAATACTTATGCCTATTCTCTCTTATTTTACAAGGTTTACATAAAGAGGGAGAATGCCGGCAGCTGGGATTCTGGGCTGGAAAAGGAGCAAATATTAGAGACCTATTTTGCACAGCTCCAAAAGTCCTAAAACTTCACGGATGATGTTTTACAAATATATAAAAAATATTGAGCGCAAGAACCTCACCAGGGGGGGCACACCCTTCTCACGAGGGTGGGGGCGTGCCCTACCCCCAGGGTGTGCCCCCTACCTCGTGGACCCCCTGGTGGCCCTCTGGTGGCCATCTTCTGCTATATGGAGTCTTTCGATGGAAAAAAAATCATAAGCCATCTTCTCGGACGAAACTCTGCCACCATGAGGCAGAACCATGGCGGAATCAATCTAGGGCTCTGGTGGAGCTGTTCTGCCGGGGAAACTTCCCTCCCGGAGGGGGAAATCATCGCCATCGTCATAACCAATGCTCCTCTCATCGGGAGAGGGCAATCTCCATCAACATCTTCATCCGCACCATCTCATCTCAAAACCCTAGTTCATCTCTTGTATCCAATTCTTGTCTCCAAGTCCGGGATTGGTGCTAGTAGGTTGCTAGTAGTGTTAATTACTCCTTGTAGTTGATGCTAGTTGGTTTAATTGGTGGAAGACCATATGTTTAGATCCTATATGCATATTAATACCCCTCTGATTATGAACATGTTTATGCTTTGTGAGTAGTTACTTTTGTTCCTGAGGACATGGGAGAAGTCTTGCTATTAGTAGTCATGTGAATTTGGTATTCGTTCGATATTTTGATGAGATGTATGTTGTCTCTCCTCTAGTGGTGTTATGTGAACGTCGACTACATGACACTTCACCATTATTTGGGCCTAGAGGAAGGCATTGTGAAGTAATAAGTAGATGATGGGTTGCTAGAGTGACAGAAGCTTAAACCCTAGTTTATGCGTTGCTTCGTAAGGGGCTGATTTGGATCCATATGTTTCATGCTATGGTTAGGTTCATCTTAATACTTTTGTTGTATTTGCGGATGCTTGCAATAGAGGTTAATCATAAGTGGGATGCTTGTCCAAGTAAGGGCAGCACCCAAGCACCGGTCCACCCACATACCAAATTATCAAAGTACCGAACATCAATCATATGAACGTGATGAAAACTAGCTTGACGATATTGCCATGTGTCCTCGGGAGCGCTTTACATCATATAAGAGTTTGTCCAAGCTTGTCCTTTGCTACAAAAGGATTGAACCACCTTGCTGCACTTTATTTACTTTTGTTACTTGTTGCTCGTTACAAATTTTCCTATCACAAAACTATCGGTTACCACTTATTTCAGTACTTGCAAAGAATACCTTGCTGGAAACCGCTTATCATTTCCTTCTGCTCCTCGTTGGGTTCGACACTCTTACTTATCGAAAGGACTACGATAGATCCCCTATACTTGTGGGTCATCAAGACTCTTTTCTGGCGCCGTTGCTCGGGAGTGAAGAGCCTTTGGTAGGTGGAAGTTGGTAAGGAAAAAATTATATAGTGTGCTGAAATTTACTGTCACTTGTTACCATGGAAAGTAATCCTTTGAGGGGCTTGTTCGGGGTATCTTCACCTCGACCTGTAGAGCAAAGAGTTGCTCCTCAACCTACTGAACCTACTGAAAGTGAAAATGAAATTGAAAATGAAAATACTTGCTTTGAAGTTCCTTCAGGTATGATAGAAAAACTGCTAGCTAATCCTTTTCTAGGAGATGGAACAAAACATCCTGATGAACATATGATATATGTGGATCAAGTTTGTGGATTATTTAAGCTTGCAGGTGTACCCAGAGATGTTGTTAAGAAGAAGGTCTTCCCCTTATCTTTGAAGGGAGATGCATCGACATGGTATAGGCTATGTGATGATATGAGGTCTTGGAATTACAAACGATTGAAATTGGAATTTCATCAGAAGTTTTATCCTATGCATCTTGTTCATCGTGATCGCAATTATGTATATAATTTTTGGCCTCACGAAGGAGAAAGCATCTCTCAAGCTTGGGGGAGGCTTAAATCAATGTTATATTCATGCCCCAATCATGAGCTCTCAAGAGAGATGATTATCCAAAAAAATTATGCTCGGCTTTCTGGTAACAATCGCACCATGATTTATACTTCTTGTGATGGCTCTTTTATGATGAAGACTATTGAATTCAAACGGGATTTATTGGAAAGAATTAAATGTAACTCTGAAGATTGGGACCTCGACAATGGTAAGGAGTCAGGTATGACACCTAGTTTTGATTGTGTTAAATCTTTTATGGATACTGATATTTTTCGTAAATTTAGCACTAAATATGGACTTGACTCTGAGATAGTAGCTTCTTTCTGTGAATCTTTTGCTGCTTATGTTGATATCCCCAAGGAGAAGTGGTTTAAATATCATCCTCCCATAGAAGTAAAAGTAGATGCACCTATTAAAGTTGAAGAAAAGACTATTACTTATAATGATCCTATTGTTCCTACTTCTTATATTGAGAAACCACCTTTCCCTGTTAGGACAAAGGATCATGCTAGAGCTTCAACTATGGTTCGTAAAAGAAATATTAAAACATATACACCTCCCAAGCAAGTTAAAGTTGAACCTAATATTGCTATTGTTAAAGATCTCTTGTCTGATAATATTGATGGGCATGTTATTTATTTCTGTAATGAAACTGCTAGAATTGCTAAACCCCGTGATAAAGATAAACCTAGACCTGTAGTAGGCATGCCTGTTATTTCTGTTAAAATAGGAGATCATTGTTATCATGGCTTATGTGATATGGGTGCTAGTGCTAGTGCTAGTGCTAGTGCAATACCTTATTCCTTGTACAAAGAAGTTATGCACGATATTGCACCTGCTGAGATGGAAGATATTGATGTCACAATTAAACTTGCCAATAGAGATACTATTTCACCAATGGGAATTGTTAGAGATGTTGAAGTCTAGTGTGGTAAAACTAAATATCCTGCTGATATTCTTGTTCTTGGTTCCCCACAAGATAGCTTTTGTCCCATTATATTTGGTAGACCCTTCCTAAATATTGTTAATGCTACCATAGATTGCTAAAGAGATGTTGTTACTGTTGGTTTAGATGATATGACTCATGAATTTAATTTTTCTAAATTTAGTAGACCACACCGTGAAGAAGAATTACCTAGTAAGGATGAAATTATTGGTCTTGCTTCTATTGCCGTACCTCCTAGTGATCCTTTAGAGCAATATTTGCTAGACCATGAAAACGATATGTTTATGAATGAAAGAAGGGAATTAGATGAAGTATTCTTTAAATAGGAACCTATTTTGAAAAATAATTTACCTGTTGAAATCCTAGGGGATCCTCCTCCACCCAAGGGTGATCCTAAAATGAAAGAAGTGGTAAGAAAGGAGATACTAAAGCTCCTTGAGGCAGGTATAATTTATCCCATTGCTGATAGTCAGTGGGTAAGCCCTGTCCATTGTGTCCCTAAGAAAGGAGGTATTACTGTTGTTCCTAATGATAAAGATGAATTGATTCCTCAAAGAATTATTACAGGTTATAGGATGGTAATTGATTTCCGCAAATTAAATAAGGCTACTAAAAAAGATCATTACCCCTTACCTTTTATCGATCAAATGCTAGAAAGATTATCCAAACATACACATTTTTGCTTTCTGGATGGTTATTCTGGTTTCTCTCAAATACATGTGTCAGCTAAAGATCAATCAAAGACTACTTTTACATGCCCTTTTGGTACTTTTGCTTATAGACGTATGCCTTTTGGCTTATGTAATGCACCTGCTACCTTTCAAAGATGCATGATGGCTATATTCTCTGACTTTTGTGAAAAGATTTGTGAGGTTTTCATGGACGACTTTTCTGTCTATGGATCTTCTTTTGATGATTGCTTGAGCAACCTTGATCGAGTTTGCAGAGATGTGAAGAAACTAATCTTGTCTTGAATTGGGAAAAGTGTCACTTTATGGTTAATGAAGGTATTGTCTTGGGGCATAAAGTTTCTAAAAGAGGTATTGAAGTTGATAAAGCCAAGGTTGATGCTATTGAAAAGATGCCATGTCCCAAGGACATAAAAGGTATAAGAAGTTTCCTTGTTCATGCCGCTTTTATAGGAGGTTCATTAAGGACTTCTCAAAAATCTCTCGGCCTCTGACTAATTTATTACAAAAAGATATACCATTTGTCTTTGATGATTATTGTGTAGAAGCATTTGAAATACTTAAGAAAGCATTGATCTCTGCACCTATTGTTCAGCCACCTGATTGGAATTTACCCTTTGAAATTATGTGTGATGCTAGTGATTATGCTGTAGGTGCTGTTCTAGGACAAAGAGTTGATAAGAAACTAAATGTTATTCAATATGCTAGTAAAACTCTAGACAATTCTCAAAGAAATTATGCTACTACTGAAAAAGAATTCTTAGCAGTTGTATTTGCTTGTGATAAGTTTAGACCTTACATTGTTGATTCTAAAGTAAGAATTCACACTGATCATGCTGTTATTAAATATCTCATGGAAAAGAAAGATGCAAAACCTAGACTTATTAGATGGGTTCTCTTGCTACAAGAATTTGATTTACATATTGTTGATAGAAAAGGAGCTGAGAACCCCATTGTAGACAACTTGTCTAGGATAGAAAATGTGCTTGGTGACCCACTACCTATTGATGATAGCTTTCGTGATGAGCAACTAAATGTCATAAATGCTTCTCATACTGCTCCATGGTATGATGATTATGCTAATTACATTGTTGCTAAGTTTATACCACCTAGTTTCACATACCAGCAAAATAAAAAGTTCTTCTATGATTTGAGGCATTACTTTTGGGATGACCCACATCTTTATAAAGAAGGAGTAGATGGTGTTATTAGACGTTGTGTACCTGAGCATGAACAGGAACAGATCCTACGCAAGTGTCACTGCGAAGCTTATGGAGGACACCATGCTGGAGATAGAACTGCACATAAGGTACTGCAATCTGGTTTGTATTGGCCTACTCTCTTCAAGGATGCCCGTAAGTTTGTCTTATCTTGTGATGAATGTCAAAGAATTGGTAATATTAGTAGACTTCAAGAAATTCCTATGAATTATTCACTTGTTATCGAACCATTTGATGTTTGGGGCTTTGACTATATGGGACCTTTTCCTTCCTCTAATGGTTATACACATATTTTAGTTGTTTTTGATTACGTTACTAAGTGGGTAGAAGCTATTCCAACTAGTAGTGCTGATCATAACACTTCTATTAAAATGCTTAAAGAAATTATTTTTCCAAGATTTGGAGTCCCTAGATATTTCATGACTGATGGTAGTTCACATTTTATTCACGGTGATTTCCGTAAAATGCTTGCTAAATATGATGTTAATCATAGAATTGCATCTCCTTATCACTCTCAGTCTAGTGGTCAAGTAGAATTGAGTAATAGAGAACTCAAATTAATTTTGCAAAAGACTATTAATAGGTCTAGAAAGAATTGGTCCAAGAAACTTGATGATGCATTATGGGCCTATAGAACTACATATAAAAATCCTATGGGTATGTCTCCGTATAAAATGGTCTATGGAAAAGCATGTCACTTACCTCTCGAACTAGAACACAAGGCTTATTGGGCTATTAAAGAACTTAATTATGATTTTAAACTTGCCGGTGAGAATAGGTTATTTGATATTAGCTCACTTGATGAATGGAGAACCCAAGCCTACGAAAATGCCAAGTTGTTTAAAGAAAAAGTTAAACGATGGCATGACAAAAGGATACAAAAGCGTGAGTTTAATGTAGGTGACTATGTATTGTTATACAACTCTCGTTTAATTGCAGGAAAACTCCTCTCTAAATGGGAAGGCCCTTACGTTATCGAGGAGGTCTACCGTTCCGGTGCCGTAAAAATCAACAACTTCGAAGGCACCAATCCGAAGGTGGTGAATGGTCAAAGAATCAAACACTATATCACATGTAATCCCATAAATGTTGAAACCAATGTTATCGAAACCGTAATCCCGAAGGAATACATAAGGGACACTTTCCGGAACGTTTCAGACACCGAAAAGGAATAGGTATGTGGTACGGTAAGTAAACCGACTCCAAAACAGTTTTTAAGGCAATATTTCTCCGTTTTGGAATACTTAGAAAAATATAAAAATAAGCGGCAGTCTGGAAAGGACACGAGGGCTCCACGAGGGTGGAGGGCGCGCCCTACCCTACTGGGCGCGCCCCCTACCTCGTGGGCAACTTGTGTGCTCTCCGGACTCCGTTTTCATACACGACACATATTTTGGTCGGTAAAAATTCATTGTATAATCTCCCAGGGGTTTTGACTCCCGTATCACGCAAATATCTCTTGTCTTTGTTTTGAGCCGTCCTGCTGCAGACAGAGCAACATGTTGTCCCAGGATTCGGAAGGAGAAAGCTACGTGGCTGATTACCTTGCAGATCCTAAGGTTTATGGGGATGTGGAGCATTGCGGTTGGACTACGGAAGAAGAAGAGGACTATGAACCCAAGGGAAAGGAGGAGACGAGCTCAGATGAAGATGGAGTCCCACTACCTCAAGCCTCCCGGATAGGGTAAAGAAACCTAAGATCGAGTTTATCCCTTTTCGCCTCTTGTAGGAGAACAAATAGGAACTATGCAAAAAGATACAGAGCTTGGAGCAGGAGATCGAGGACCTAAGGGACCAAAATTCTGTCCTCAAGCGCAAATTAAGGAAGAAGCCTACGCCATCAACAAAATCACCACCGTCTCCACTAACAAAGAAGAATTGAGTATCTGGTATGGGCACTCCCCTTGGCAATTGCCAAGCTTGGGGGAGTGCCCCTGTATCGTATCACCATCACTTTAGCTTTACCGTTTTTCATAGTTCGATCATTTTGGTAATATCTTGATCTAGTAGAATAAAAGTTCTTAGTATGATCTAGTTGTGAGTTTTGCCTTATTATCCTTCTATGTAATCGAGTTTGTGAGCTATATAATAAAGATTAGTGTTGAATCAAGGGCTTGATTATTTTGCCATGACCCTAAAGGAATAAAAGAAAAGAGAAAGAAATAAAAAGAAACAAAGAGATCATATGAGTCTTATGGAGAGTAATGAGCTCACATAGAAAGAGTATGATGAATAAAAGTTGTTGAGAGTTGACAAACACAGTTTTGGTCATCGTTCCAATTAATAGGAAGTAATATAGAAAGAGAGATCTTCACATATAAATATACTATCTTGGGCATCTTTTATGATTGTGAGCACTCATTAAAATATGACATGCTAAAGAGTTGACATTGGACAAGGAAGACAACGTAATGGGTTATGTTTTCTTACATCTGAGATAAATTATATTGTCTTGGATCTTCCAACATTATGAGCTTGCCTTTCCCCCTCATGCTAGCCAAATTCATTGCACCAAGTAGAGATACTACTTGTGCTTCCAAACACCCTTAAACCAGTCTTGCCATAAGAGTCCACCATATCTACCTATGGATTGAGTAAGATCCATCAAGTAAGTTGTCATCAGTGCAAACAATAAAAATTGCTCTCTAAATATGTATGATTGATTGGTGTGGAGGAAATAAGCTTTATACGAGTGTGTGATATGGAAGTAATAAAAGCGACATACTGCATAATAAAGGTCCATATCTCAAGTGGCAGTATAAAGTGACGTTCTTTCGCATTAAGATTTTGTGCATCCAACCCATAAAAGCGCATGACAACCTCTGCTTCCCTCTACGAAGGGCCTATCTTTTACTTTTATCTCCTACATTGCATAAGAGTCATGGTGATCTTCACCCTTCCTTTTTTACATTTTATCCTTTGGCAAGCACAATATGTTGGAAAGATCCTGGTATATATGGCTAATTGAATGTGAGTTTTCATGAACTATTACTGTTGACATTACCCTTGAGGTAAACCATTGGGAGGCAAAACTATAAGCCCCTATCTTTCTCTTTGTCCGATTAAAACTCCATACCCATAAGTATTGCGTGAGTGTCAGCAATTGTGAAAGATTATATGATAGTTGAGTATGTGGACTTGCTGAAAAGCTCTTATACATTGACTCTTTCCTATGTTATGATAAATTGCAATTGCTTCAATGACCGAGATTGTAGTTTGTTAGTTTTCAATGAAGTTTACGATTCATACTTGATATTGTGATTGAATTATTACTCTAGCATCATATATTATATGACAAAGAATTATGTAAGTTGTTGTTCTAAGAATGATCATGATGCCTTCATGTCCGTATTTTATTTTTATCGACACCTCTATCTCTAAACATGTGGACATATTTTTCGATTCCGGCTTTTCGCTTGAGGACAAGCGAGGTCTAAGCTTGGGGGAGTTGATACGTCCATTTTGCATCATGCTTTTATATCAATATTTATTGCATTATGGGCTGTTATTACACATTATGTCACAATATTTATGCCTATTCTCTCTTATTTTACAAGGTTTACATAAAGAGGGAGAATGCCGGCAGCTGGGATTCTGGGTTGGAAAAGGAGCAAATATTAGAGACCTATTCTGCATAGCTCCAAAAGTCTTCACGGATGATGTTTTCCAAATATATACAAAATACTGAGCACAAGAACCTCACCAGGGGGCCACACCCTTCCCACGAGGGTGGGGGGGCGCGCCCTACCCCCCAGGGCGTGCCCCCCTACCTCGTGGGCCCCCTGGTGGCCCTCCGGTGGCCATCTTCTGCTATATGGAGTCTTTCGATGGGAAAAAAAATCATAAGCCATCTTCTCGGACGAAACTCCGCCGCCACGAGGCGGAACCTTGGAGAAATCAATCTAGGGCTCTGGTGGAGCTGTTCTGCCGGGGAAACTTCCCTCCCGGAGGGGGAAATCATCGCCATCGTCATCACCAACGCTCCTCTCATCGGGAGAGGGCAATCTCCATCAACATCTTCATCAGCACCATCTCATCTCAAAACCCTAGTTCATCTCTTGTATCCAATTCTTGTCTCCAAGTCTGGGATTGGTGCTAGTAGGTTGCTAGTAGTGTTAATTACTCCTTGTAGTTGATGCTAGTTGGTTTAATTGGTGGAAGATCATATGTTCAGATCCTATATGCATATTAATACCCCTCTGATTATGAACATGTTTATGATTTGTGAGTAGTTACTTTTGTTCCTGAGGACATGGGAGAAGTCTTGCTATTAGTAGTCATGTGAATTTGGTATTCGTTCGATATTTTGATGAGATGTATGTTGTCTCTCCTCTAGTGGTGTTATGTGAACGTCGACTACATGACACTTCACCATTATTTGGGCCTAGAGGAAGGAATTGGGAAGTAATAAGTAGATGATGGGTTGCTAGAGTGACAGAAGCTTAAACCCTAGTTTATGTGTTGCTTCGTAAGGGGCTGATTTGGATCCATATATTTTATGCTATGGTTAGATTCACCTTAATACTTTTGTTGTATTTGTGGATTCTTGCAATAGAGGTTAATCATAAGTGGGATGCTTGTCCAACTAAGGGCAGCACCCAAGCACCGGTCCACCCACATACCAAATTATCAAAGTACCGAACGTGAATCATATGAACGTGATGAAAACTAGCTTGACGATATTCCCATGTGTCCTCGGGAGTGCTTTACATCATATAAGAGTTTGTCCAGGCTTGTCCTTTTCTACAAAAGGATTGGGCCACCTTGCTGCACTTTATTTACTTTTGTTACTTGTTTCTCGTTACAAATTATCCTATCACAAAACTATCTGTTACCACTTATTTCAGTACTTGCAGAGAATACCTTGCTGGAAACCGCTTATCATTTCCTTCTGCTCCTCGTTGGGTTCGACACTCTTACTTATCGAAAGGACTACGATAGATCCCCTATATTTGTGGGTCATCATGCAGCAACATGGGCATCTAGCTCGATTATGCTTCTGTCTATCACCCGCAAACTAACGGTCAAGTCGAGCGAGCAAATGGTCTTATCATGAGCGGCATCAAACCCAGATTAGTGCGGTCCTTAAAGGAATCAAACACGCAATGGGTTGAGGAGCTCGACTCCGTACTATGGGGCTGCGGACCACGCCGAATCGTACTACCGGATACACACCATTTTTTATGGTGTACGACTTCTGCCTTGCGACATAATTCATGGCTCACCTCGAGTGTGCATGTACGAAGAGAAAGAGGCCGAGCTCGATCGGCAGGACAGTTTGGATGCCCTGGAGGAGGAGCGCGACGTGGCAAAAGCCCATTCCGCATTCTATCAGCAACAGGCTCGAAGGTATCAAAGTAGAGAAGTACGGGCCAAAACCTATAACGTTGGCGAACTAGTTCTATGCCTGCCGGAGAAGAAAAAGAACAAGCTCAAGCCCAAATGGCAAGGTCCCTTCATTATTGACCAGGTGCTGACCGGTGGAGCGTACCGTCTGCGGGATGCATCAGACAATCGACTCGAGCCAAACCCATGGAACGCAGCCAGACTCCAAAGATTCTACGCCTAGTGTCGGACTCTATGTTCGTCTCCTTACCCCCGTCAATTTTTTGCATATCCATTATCTGTCTTTTCTCTCTTTCTCTTGTCTTTTTTCTTCTCCTCAAGGCCTTAAAAGGCTAACTTATGTATTGACTACACAACCTTGACGCGCTACCCGCGCTCATTATACCTGGGGGCTTCTTATACAGAAGCTTAATATAACTATTTTTCTGGGCTTTATGCCCCACATATGTGTTATTCTTCCGCATGTACCTTTTTTCACCATTATATGCATTGATATGACTTAAGTTTTGGCCAAGCTGGGTTGCCTGGCTCTTGTATTTATGCTCTACGTTCCCGTTAATTCGGCTAGGGCATAAGGGGAGCACCCTCTGCGATTGTTACTGCCGGGTCAGCCGGATGTGTACCTCAGACTGGGAATATTCGGTCGGTGAACAAAAGATGACTTTTATTTATTTTGATACATGCCCCCAGATGTTTATAGCCCGCGTCTCTTTTCGCAGTTCGAACATGCACATTAGGGCATGCGTACCCAAGGAAAGGAACCCTTAACGGAACTATTCTCCCTGTAAGATGTTTCTTACTATCCATGTAATATAACATAGCTAGTTGGGTACTTGTTTGTTCAAGCACTTATGACCCCTACGCCTGGTTTCCATGCATACCCCGGTTTTTACATAACCGAGCGGGTATTCGGATACACTCCGGACTATCGGGTCCAGAGGTCGAAGCGAAAAGATCCGCCATGACAAATGATTTACAATCCGGCTAGGGACATTATATATGTCACTTAAAGTACACAGTCACTAAGACTGACTAAATTCTTCTTCTATACCATCCAACATGCTGTCTAGCCTACAATCCTGTTGGGAATACTTTGCGGCTAATTCTACTTGGTCATACACCAAACTGACGGGGATCTCTTTCCCATCGGGCCCCACAGGTCCGACCTCGGCCATGTAGTTTGGGTCAGCTTTGGTATATCGCGTCTTCACCATGGCCCAGGCTTCCCTTGCACCTTGTCGGCAGGCTGATATCTTCCATAATCGGAAGCGCCGCCGCGCTCCCTTGAGCTTCTCTATAAGCTCCCCCATGCCTCCTGGCGGGGAGGCGGATGACCACAAGGCTTGGGCAATACCCTGCATCACCTGCCGAACTTGTTCGTGCAGTTGTGAGAGCTCTGGTAGAAGATCACCCGTTGACCCGGGCATCTCCTCCGCCGGACGACCCGTCAGCATACCTGCAGACATAACTCTGTTAGCCGTCTTCTTCGCCGAACTCTTTCAAAAGTTCGTTCAAGCACTTACTAAAAATGCCGTGCCAAAGCCGCTTATTCTCCTTCACGGAGTCCGCAAGCTGGGCTCGGACATCTTTCAGTTCCATGCCCAGCTGGATATTGGCGTCCTAGAGATTATTTTTCTCCTGCCTGACCCGCGTAAGCACGCGCTCGCCAGCATTTAGCTGTCGACTAGCACATTGTGTATTCTCCGGCACGGCCTCCGGATTCACTCCAGAGTCATCTGCAACATCTATTGTTAGATTTGCATGCCTGCCGCATACTATCTGGTACCTGTCACTCTTTGCAATGGAAACAGGTGTTACCAGAGGGGGCGTTCTCAGACTCCTTCAACGCGGCAACCACGGCCCATAGCTGGGCTTTGCACTCTTCCAGCTCCTGCGACAATTGGGTATTCTTCTCTGTAAGAACCTGCACAATTAATGATCCTTAAATCAGTTGTTTCAACTATTTCAAGTCTCAGGGGCTACTGATATATATATAATTGTCAGATTTTCTTACCTGTATATCCTTTACATACTGGTCTGTGGCTCTGTCAAGACCGATTTGAGCAGGGAGAAACAAGTGTCACGGAGTACGGCCCAGCGACGCCTGTGATTCATGGCGCTCTCCACTTCGGAATTTGTAGCGGATAGTCTATCCGCATCCTCTGTAGGAGGAGCATCTGGCGTTCGCCCCGTGTTAGCTTCTGCCTCTATGTCCAGCCCTGGAGCCCGACTGGTGGAGGCGTGATCAGCAACCTCTCCGGATATAGTCCGGCGAGCGTTTTTCCTACTAGGAAACATGGACGTCATTATATTTTAAGAAAGACGACAACCACGGAGCGAGGTTCTGTATCATACCTCTGTGTCGGCGTCTTAGTCCTGACCGCCTTCCTTTTTAACCTACCCGGCTTTGGTGTCCTATGTTGGCGACTCACTGTGGGTTCGGCATGGCGTCCCTAGGGCCTTCCCTTTAAGACACCATATGTGTACGATAGGCGAAGTGCATAAAAGGGGATCCTTCTCAGAAGTTGGGACTCCGGTTTTTCTTACAAGCGATGCAGGGAGTAGCCCAGGATAGTCGGCTATGATGGCCACCATGGCATCATCGTAGCTCAATTGAAAGAATGTCCTGTCGAACAGCTCCACAAATATGTCTGAATCCTCTTCGAGTACAGGATCGAGGGCCCGGTCAGGGTCCTATGGTTGTGGAGGTGGGCTGTTGACCTCCCTTACAGATTTTCGTAGTTCCTGCCATGAAATGGCGAGGTGAGTATTTATGACGAAGAATGCGGGAAGGTTGGGACTAAAAAGTGACAACTCACCCAGCTTGGAGGGTTGTACAGGGAGAATCCATCCCGTGGCTTAATATGGATGAACTCCTCTTCCTCTCCCTTGAACAAATTGGACATAATTTTTGCTAGAGCAGCAACTGAGTCCGGTCCCTTACGCCCGCAGCGGGTGGCATCATCTTCCCTGTTAAAGCGCCACATGTGGTGCCCTCGATATTGAAGTGGCTGCACCCCCCGCATTATACATATTGACATAACCTCGATTATTGTCAGTCCTGATTGAGCCAGCACTTTTATCCGGCCCATCAGGTAAAGGACTTCTCCGTTATCTTCCTCCTGAGGGCTCCGTGGGCACCAACTTCGGTGTTTCTTCAAAGGGGCGTTATCGAACTCGGGAAGACCCATCCGAATAGGATCTGGAAGGGGGACATCCTCCATATAAAACCACTCCGAAGGCCAGTCTTCGGACGTCTTCTTCGGGGTACCGGACAGATATCCGGTCCCGGCGATGCGCCATATTTCGGCTCTGCCCACTTGATATATTGAGCCCTTCTGTGTACAGGGCACAAGGCAGAATAGCCTTTTCCACAGCTCGAAATGAGCTTCGCAGCCCTGAAACAGCTCACAAAGGGCAACATAACCAGCGATGTGTAATATGGAAGCAGGGGTGAAATTATGCAACTGGAGGCCATAAAACTCTATAAGCCCGTGGAGGAACGGATGGATTGGAAATCCAAGTCCCCTTAGTAAATAAGGGATGAGGCATACTCGCTCCCCCTTGGAGGGATTGGGGAAGTTCTCCGCTTGCTCCCCGCCATTATAGGTGGCTAGCCCGGCTCGAACGGAGACCATATACGCTGGAGGGAGAAATCCCTGGGTCTATAACTCTACTAATTGGCTGTGCGGATGGAACACTTCTCCCAATCACCGGGCTTAGGGCTATGGGGGCGGGAGGAGGAGCTGCGATGGCCGGCCATGTTGGAATGGATTTTTTCCGAGTGCGCTCCGATGGATACTCGTCATGGGAGGATGGTGTGGTCTGGATTTAAGAATCCCTGTCTCTTTAATAGACAGTTTACTTACATGGCTAGGGTGGCAAATGGAAAAATGCCCTGGCTCCTCGCATTCGCTCAACACGTGGAAGATAGCCCTTATTGGGCGCGGAAGCCAAGAAGTGCAACATTTATGGGGAGCCGGACACTACTCAGTAGATATTCAGAATTTGGAGAAGAACCCGCCTTGCAATGCCGAAGACAATCTGCGCGCCAGACTCATCGTCATTGAAGCCTGGTTCGGGGGTTACTAAGGGTGTCCTGGATTAGGGGGTCTCCGGACAGCCAGACTATATCCTTTGGCCGAACTGTTGGACTATGAAGATACAAGATTGAAGACTTCATCCCGTGTCCGGATGGGATTCTCCTTGGTGTGGAAGGCAAGCTTGGCAATACGGATATGTAGATCTCATCCCTTGTAACCGACTCTGTGTAACCCTAGCCCCCTCTGGTGTCTATATAAACTGGAGGGTTTAGTCCGTAGGACAACAACAATCATACCATAGGCTAGCTTCTAGGGTTTAGCCTCTACAATCTCGTGGTAGATCAACTCTTGTAATACTCATATCATCAAGATCAATCAAGCAGGACATAGGGTATTACCTCCATCGAGAGGGCCCGAACCTGGGTAAACATCGTGTCCCCTACCTCATGTTACCATCCACCTTAGACGCATAGTTCGGGACCCCCTACCCAAGATCCGCCGGTTTTTACACCGACACACGGGATGATGTGTTACGGGACGAGTAAAGAGACTTGCCGTAATGATATTGAACAAGGTATCGGTATACCGATGATCGAATCTCGGGCAAGTGCTATACCGGTAGACAAAGGGAATCGTATACGGGATTGATTGAATCCTTGACATCGTGGTTCATCCGATGATATCATCGTGGAACAACTGAGAGCCAACATGCGTATCCATATATCGCTGTTGGTTATTGGCCGGAGAGATGTCTCGGTCATGTCTGCGTAGTTCCCGAACCCGTAGGGTCTACACACTTAAGGTTCGGTGACGCTAGAGTTGTAATGGGAATTGTATGTGGTTACCAAACTTGTTCGGAGTCCTGGATGAGATCCCGGACGTCACGAGGAGTTCCGGAATGGTCCGGAGGTGAAGATTTATATATGGGAAGTCCAGTTTCAGTCACCGGAAAGGTTTCGGGGTTTATCGGTATTGTACGGGACCACCGAAGGTGTTCCGTGTTGGGGAACGTAGCAGAAATTCAAAAATTTTCCTACGTAACACCAAGATCTATCTATGGAGAGACCAGCAACGAGTAGAAAGGAGAGTGCATCTACATACCCTTGTAGATCGCTAAGCGGAAGCGTTCAAGTGAACGGGGTTGATGGAGTCGTACTCGTCGTGATTCAGAACACCAATGATCCTAGTGCCGAACGGACGGCACCTCCGCGTTCAACACACGTACAGCTCGACGATGTCTCCCACGCCTTGATCCAGCAAGGAGAGAGGGAGAGGTTGAGGAAGACTCCATCCAGCAGTAGCACAACGGCGTGGTGGTGATGGAGGAGCGTGGCAATCCTGCAGGGCTTCGCCAAGCACCTACGGGAGAGGAGGAGGTGTCACGGGAGGGAGGGAGGCGCCAAGGGCTCAGGAATGGTTGCCCTCCCTCCCCTCCACTATATATAGGGGCAGGGGAGAGGGGGGAGGCGCAGCCTTGCCCCTTCCTCCAAGGAAGGGGTGCGGCTAAGAGGGGGGGAGGAGTCCATCCTCCCCAAGGCACCTCGGAGGTGCCTTCCCCCTTTAGGACTCTCCCCTTTTCCTCCACTCTTGGCGCATGGGCCTCTAGGGGCTGGTGCCCTTGGCCCATGTAGGCCAAGGAGCACCCCCTACAGCCCATGTGGCCCCCGGGGCAGGTGGCCCCACCCGGTGGGCCCCCGGGACCCTTCCGGTGGTCCCGGTACAATACCGATGACCCCGAAACTTGTCCCGATGGCCGAAACAGGACTTCCTATATATAAATCTTTACCTCCGGACCATTCCGGAACTCCTCGTGATGTCCGGGATCTCATCCGGGACTCCGAACAACATTCGGTAACCACATACAAGCTTCCTTTATAACCCTAGCGTCATCGAACCTTAAGTGTGTAGACCCTACGGGTTCGGGAGACATGCAGACATGACCGAGACGTTCTCCGGTCAATAACCAACAGCGGGATCTGGATACCCATGTTGGCTCCCACATGTTCCACGATGATCTCATCGGATGAACCACGATGTCAAGGACTCAATCGATCCCGTATACAATTCCCTTTGTCTAGCGGTATGGTACTTGCCCGAGATTCGATCGTCGGTATACCGATACCTTGTTCAATCTCGTTACCAGCAAGTCTCTTTACTATTTCCGTAACACATCATCCCATGATCAACCCCTTGGTCACATTGTGCACATTATGATGATGTCCTACCGAGTGGGCCCAAAGATACCTCTCCGTTTACACGGAGTGACAAAATCCCAATCTCGATTCGTGCCAACCCAACAGACACTTTCAGAGATACCCGTAGTGTACCTTTATAGCCACCCAGTTACGTTGTGACGTTTGGCACACCCAAAGCACTCCTACGGTATCCGGGAGTTGCACAATCTCATGGTCTAAGGAAATGATACTTGACATTAGAAAAGCTTTAGCATACGAACTACATGATCTTGTGCTAGGCTTAGGATTGGGCCTTGTCCATCACATCATTCTCCTAATGATGTGATCCCGTTATCAACGACATCCAATGTCCATGGTCAGGAAACCGTAACCATCTATTGATTAACGAGCTAGTCAACTAGAGGCTTACTAGGGACATGGTGTTGTCTATGTATCCACACATGTATCTGAGTTTCCTATCAATACAATTCTAGCATGGATAATAAACGATTATCATGAACAAGGAAATATAATAATAATCAATTTATTATTGCCTCTAGGGCATATTTCCAACATTCCGGGTGTCCACCGGGAGGGTCCACCTGCCCCGAAGGACCTAATGGGCTATAGTTGGGTGGGAACCAGCCCCTTAGTGGGCTGGTGCGCCCCTAAGGGGCCAAGGCACCTAGGGTTGGAAACCCTAGGGGGCCGCTGCCCTCCCGGGGGGCGGGCGCCCCCCTAGTTGGAAACCCTAAGGGGGGCGCTGCCCCCCCGAGGGGCCGCCGCCCCCTAGATGGATCTAGGGGGCTGCCCCCCTCTCCCCTTCCCCCTATAAATAGTGGGGGTGGGGAGGGAAACCGCACCCATTTCTCCTGGCGCAGCCCTCCCCCTTCCTACACCTTCTCCTCCTCCATAGCGCTTAGCGAAGCTTTGTCGGAGAACCACGGGCTCCACCACAACCACGCCGTCGTGCTGTCGGAGCTCTCCCTCAACCTCTCCTTCCCCTTGCTGGATCAAGAAGGAGGAGACGTCCCCGGGCTGTACGTGTGTTGAACACGGAGGCACCGTCGTTCGACGCTTAGATCGGAATCAACCGCGATCTGAATCGCTATGAGTACGACTCCTTCATCCGCGTTCTCGTAATGCTTCCGCATCGCGATCTTCAAAGGTATGAAGATGCACTCCCCTCTCATTGCTAGTAAACTCCATAGATTGATCTTGGTGATGCATAGAATTTTTTTTTTAATTTCTTCAACGATCCCCAACAGTGGCATTATGAGCTAGGTCTATGCGTAGTTTCTATGCATGAGTAGAACACAAGTTGTTGTGGGCGTCGATTTTGTCAATTTACTTGCCGTTACTAGTCTTATCTTGATTCGGCGGCATCGTGGGATGAAGCGGCTGATACATCTCCCACGTATCTACTTTTCCAAACACTTTTGCCCTTGTTTTGGACTCTAACTTGTATGATTTTAATGGAACTAACCCGGACTGACGCTATTTTCAGCAGAATTGCCATGATGTTGTTTTATGTGCAGAAAACAAAAGTTCTCGGAATGACCTGAAACTCCATGGGATATCTTACAATAAATACTAAAAAATCCTCGCCAAAGATGAAGACCAGGGGGCCCACACCCTTCTCACGAGGGTGGGGGGCGCCCCCCCTAGGGCGCGCCCCCTACCTCGTGGGCCCCCTGTTGCGTCTCCGACTCCAACTCCACCTCCATATATTGAGTTTCGGGGAGAAAAAAATCAGGGAGAAGAAATCATTGCGTTTTACGATATGGAGCCGCCGCCAAGCCCTAAAACCTCTAGGGAGGGCTGATCTGGAGTCCGTTTGGGGCTCCGAAGAGGGGGATTCGTCGCCGTCATCATCATCAACCATCCTCCATCACCAATTTCATGATGCTCACCGCCGTGCGTGAGTAATTCCATCGTAGGCTTGCTGGACGGTGATGGGTTGGATGAGGTTCACCATGTAATCGAGTTAGTTTTGTTAAGGTTTGATCCCTAGTATCCACTATGTTCTGAGATTGATGTTGCTATGACTTTGCTATGCTTAATGCTTGTCACTAGGGCCCGAGTGCCATGATTTCAGATCTGAACCTATTATGTTTTCGTCAATATATCAATATATGAGAGTTCTAGATCCTATCTTGCAAGTCTATAGTCACCTATTATGTGTTATGATCTGTTAACCCCGAAGTGACAATAATCGGGATACTTACTGGTGATGACCGTAGTTTGAGGAGTTCATGTATTCACTATGTGCTAATGCTTTGTTCCGGTTCTCTATTAAAAGGAGGCCTTAATATCCCTTAGTTTCCATTAGGACCCCGCTGCCACAGGGAGGGTAGGACAAAAGATGTCATGCAAGTTCTTTTCCATAAGCACGTATGACTATATTCGGAATACATGCCTACATTACATTGATGAATTGGAGCTAGTTCTATGTCACCCTATGTTATGACTGTTACATGATGAACCGCATCCGGCATAATTATCCATCATTGATCCAATTCCTACGAGCTTTCCATATACTGGTTTACGCTTATTTACTTTCCCGTTGCTATTGTTACAATCACTACAAAATACCAAAAACATTACTTTGCTTTCATTACACTTTTGTTACCGTTACCATCACTATCATATTACTTTGCTACTAAACACTTTGCTGCAGGTACTAAGTTTCCAGGTGTGGTTGAATTGACAACTCAGCTGCTAATACTTGAGAATATTCTTTGGCTCCCCTTGTGTCGAATCAATAAATTTGGGTTGAATACTCTACCCTCGAAAGCTGTTGTGATCCCCTATACTTGTGGGTTATCAAGACAAATTTCTGGCGCCGTTGCCGGGGAGCATAGCTCTATTCTTTGAGTCAGTTGGGATTTATAGCTGCTGGACACTATGAAGAACTTGAGAGATCCAAAAACTAAGATCTACCCCTCAACTACGAGGAGGGGGGGTAAGGAACTGCCATCTAGCTCTGCACTTGATTCACCTTCTGTTATAAGTAAGCTTGCGACACCTACACCTGCTTCTGCTATTCGTTCTGGTATGTCGCATATTATTGATGATGCTACTTCTGCTATGCATGATACTTATGATGAAACTACCTCTATGCCTGATACTACTATGCCACTTAGTGATTTTCTCGAGGAACGACTTGCTAGGGTTAGAGAGATTGAAAATATTGAATCTGATTATGAAGATGAAAGTGATGATGAAGAATCACTCGTTATTCCTGAGGGTTATTTATTTGATCAAGATGCTTCTTTGGCTATTTTAGCCTGCAAAATAGATATGAACTCAAAAGGTTATTAGCTAAATGCAATAAGCAATCTCCAAATACTAGGATGAGACCTGACCCTGCTTTTGCTACTTCACCTATATGTGTTGCTGATAAGGATTATGAATTCTCTGTTGATCCTGATATAATTACTTTGGTTGAATCTGATCCTTTTCTTGGCTATGAATCTGAAACTTTTGTAGCACATCTTACTAAATTAAATGATATAGCCACCCTATTCACTAATGATGAGAGATCTTGCTACTTTTATATCCTTAAAATATTTCCGTTCTCATTAAAGGGTGATGCTAAGATGTGGTTTAATTCTCTTGATCCTGGTTGTGTGCGTAGTCCCCAGGATATGATTTATTACTTCTGTGCTAAATATTTCCCTGCTCATAAGAAACAAGCTGCTTTAAAGGAAATATACAACTTTGTGCAAATTAAGGAAGAGAGTCTCCCACAAGCTTGGGGGAGGCTTCTCAAGTTACTTAATGCTTTGCCTGATCATCCTCTTAAGAAAAATAAAATACCTGATATCTTTTACAATGGACTAACCGATGCTTCCAGAGATTACCTGGATAGTTGTGCTGGTTCTATTTTCAGGGCAAGAACACCGGATGAAGCTGAAATCTTATTGAATAATATGTTGACAAATGAAACTAATTGGGCACCTCCTGAGCCAGCTCCTGAGGCAGCTCCTGCTCCAATTAATGATCCTATTCCTAAACCAACTCCGAAGAAGAGAGGTTTCTATTTCTCAGTCCCGAAGATATGCAAGAGGCAAAGAAATCTATGAAAGAAAAATGTATTAAAGCTGAAGATGTTAAGAATTTACATCCTATTGAAGAAATACATGGTCTCAATTTACCGCCTGATGAAGAAATATATGATCTTAATCCTTTATTTATTGAAGAACCTCCAGACCTCGATAATCCGACACAGGTAGTAAAGGTAAATTCTCTCTATAGATATGATAAAGTTGAACTCCCTCCTACTAAAATTGCTAGTCAATGCTTGGATGAGTTTGATAATTTTATGTTTAAGCAAGAAGACTTCAATGCTTATTTTGGTAGACAATTAAAACAAGATTCTAATATGATTAAATACTTGGGTGATTATATGGCTAATATTAGAGGTGAACTTAAACTTGTTAGCAAACATGCTTATATGGTTACCACTCAAGTAGAACAAGTACTTAAAGCTCCAAAAGAATTGCTCAATGAGATGAATAGTAAGAAAAATGATTATGCTGTTAAAGTGGCTACTAGAACTGGTAGAATGACTCAGGAACCTTTGTATCCTGAAGGCCATCCTAAGAGAATTGAGCAAGGTTCTCAGAGAAATAATATTGATGCACCTAGTTCCTCTAAAAAGAAGAAAAAGAAAAATGATAGAACTGTGCAAACTTCTAGTGAACCTATTGCTGAACCACCTGATAATCCAAATGATATTTCTAGCAATGAACCTGAAAATAGTGATAATGTTAATGATGATGTTCATAATAATGCTCAGCTTAGTAATGATAATGATATAGAAATTGAACCTGTTGTTGATCTTGATAACCCACAATCAAAGAATCAACGTTATGATAAGAAAGACTTTGTTGCTAGGAAACATGGTAAAGAAAGGGAACCTTGGGTTCAGAAACCCATGCCTTTTCCTCCCAAACCATCCAAGAAAAAGGATGATGAGGATTTTGAGCGCTTTGCTGAAATGATTAGACCTATCTTTTTACGTATGCGATTGACTGATATACTCGAAACAAATTGTCGGTGTCAAAACCGGATGATCTCGGGTAGGGGGTCCCGAACTATGCATCTAGGCCGGATGGTAACAGGAGGCAAGGGACACGAAGTTTTACCCAGGTTCGGGCCCTCTCGATGGAGGTAAAACCCTACGTCCTGCTTGATTAATATTGATGATATGGGTAGTACAAGAGTAGATCTACCACGAGATCAGAGAGGCTAAACCCTAGAAGCTAGCCTATGGTTTGATTGTTGATGTGTATGTCGTCCTACGGACTAAAACCCTCCGGTTTATATAGACACCGGATAGGGTTAGGGTTACATAGAGTCGGTTACAATGGTAGGAGATCTGAATATCCGTATCGCCAAGCTTGCCTTCCACGCCAAGGAAAGTCCCTTCCGGACACGGGACGAAGTCTCCAATCTTGTATCTTCATAGTCCTGGAGTCCGGCTGAAGGTATAGTCCGGCCATCCGGACACCCCCTAATCCAGGACTCCCTCAGTAGCCCCCGAACCAGGCTTCAATGACGATGAGTCCGGCGCACAGATTGTCTTCGGCATTGCAAGGCGGGTTCTCCTCCAAATTCCATGTACCTGTTGAATAAAGTCCGTTTTCTTGTAGATGTTGCGCTCCTTGGCTTCTGCGTCCAATAACGGCTGCTCCCCACGTGTCAAACGAATATGAAAGGTCTGAGTGTTTTTACATTCACACCCCTAGCCGTGTAAACAAGCTGACCTATTTAAGGAGACGAGGATTTAGGTCCAAACCACACCTTCCCCCTTCGCGAGTGTTCATCAGAGCGCATTCGACAAAGATCCATTCCACCATGGCCAGCCGTCGCGACTCCTCCTCCCGCCCTTCCAGCACTAAGCCTGGATATTGGGAAAGATGCTCCATCACGCATAGCGAGTTAGTGACGCTCCAGACCAAGGGATTTCTCCCCCGGCCTATATGATCCCGGTTCGAGCCGGTCTTGCCGTCTATAACGGCGGAGAGCAAGCGGAGAGCACCCCTAATCCCTCCAAAGGAGAGCGGGTGTGCCTCGTCCCTTATTTAATAAGGGGGCTCGGATTTCCAATCCATCCATTTCTCCAGGGGGCTGCTGGAGTTCTACAGCCTCCAGCTAGATCATCTCACGCCTGCCTCAATATTGCATATCGCGGGCTTTGTAGCCCTCTGCGAGCTGTTCTTGGGTGTTGAAGCTCATTTCGGACTATGGAGGGAGCTATTTTGCCTCGTGCCCCATTCCAAGAAGGGGTCTATGTATCAAGTGGGCAGAGCCGAAGTATGGCGCATCGCCGGGACCGGCTATCTGTCCAGAACCCCAAAGAAGGCGTCCGAAGACTGGCCCTCGGAATGGTTTTACATAGAAGACGTCCTGCTGCCAGATCCTGTCCGGACCGTCCTCCCTGAATTCAACAATGCTCCCTTAAAGAAGCGCCTAAGCTGGCCCCCACGGAGCCCTCAGAGGGAAAGTGACAGGGACGTTGTTTACCTGATGGGCCGGATAAGATTGTTAGCTCATTTCGGACTAACCATGATTGGGGTCATGGCCGCATGCATCATGCGAGGGATGCAGCCGCTACAGTATAGAGGCCACCCCTTGTGGGATTTCAACGGGGAGGACGACACCACCCGCTACGGCCGTAAGGGGCCGGATTCGGCTGCGGCTCTAATAAAGACCTTGTCCGCTTTGTACAAGGGAGTAGAGGAGGATTTTCTCCGCGTCGACCCAAAGGGTGGATTTTCCATGTACAATCCTCCAAGCTGGGTGAGTGATCACATCTTGCCCATCAGTTTTATATCCCCATTGTTAAGTATTTAATCTTAGCGATGCAGGAACTGCGCCAGGCTGTTAAAGAAATAAACAGCCCTCCTCCACAACCTGAGGACCCGGGACGGTCCCTCGACCCGGACTCGCAAGAGGATCCGAAGCTTTCGGTGGATCTGATTGATGGAGTGTTCCATCAATTGAGCAAGGACAATGCCCTGGTGGCCATTACGGCCGATTATCCAGGGCTAATCCCGGCCTCCCAGAAACGGGAGGCCGAACCTGCGGCGACAAGCCAACGAGGGGCCGCAGGGCCCCGTGGGCAGAAAAGAGGTGCAGTCCGGACCGGGGCGTCAACGGAAAGGTATGGCGCACCCCCTTATCCCAGGTGTCATACCTTCAGGGCATATTAACACTTGTGCCCTCTTCAGGACAAAGAGACCTCGCCGAACTATATTCGGAGAGACCGCCAATCGCGCCTCCACCAGCCAGGCTCCAAAGCCTGGCCCGGAAGAGGGGCTGAACATAAGGCGCGCACCGGACGCTCCTCCGACGGAGGATGTGGACAGGTTGTCTGCCACCAACTCTGAGGTGGAGAGTGCCATGAACCACAGGCGTCGCCGGACAATTCTTCGCGACGCTTGTTTCTCCCAAGAGGCGTTAGATGCCTTTAAGTCGGGAGATGCGTACCTCCGTGCCGCTCAAAATGGTCTAACCAGAGCCACGGAGCAATATGTAAAAGACATACGGGTAAGAAAATTTTGGTAATTATATATATACCAGTAGCCCCCGAGACTTGAAACAGTTAAAATAACTGATTTAAGGATCATTTGTTATGCAGGTTCTTACAGAAAAGAATTCCCTACTGTCCAAGGAGCTGGAAGAGTGCAAAGCCCAACTTGAGGCCGCACTAGCCGCGGCAGGGGAGCCTAAGGAGGCCCCCTCTGGTAATATACACTTCGAAAGATAAGTATTTTGCGAAGCACGGCTTTGGTGCAAATCTGACAAATGAAATTGCAGATGGCGCCGGATTGGATCCGGAAAGGCAACACCTCCTACGCCAGCTAAAGGCTGGTGAGAGGGTGCTGTTAAAGGTGATGGGGGAGAAGAACAATCTCCGAGATGCCAACACCAAGCTGGGCGTCGAGCTGAAAGATGTTCGTGCCCAGCTGTCAGACTCCGTGAAGGAGAATCAGCGGCTTCGGCGTGGCATATTTAGTAAGTGCTTGAACGAACCTTTTGAAAGAAATTTCGGTGGGGAAGTCGATTAACAGAGCAATGTCTGTAGGTGTGCTGACAGGCCGTCCTGCAGAGGAAATGCCCGGTTCTACGGGTGACCTTCTTCCCGAGCTCTCGCAACTGCTCGATCGAGTTCGGCAGGCGATGCGAGGCGTCGCCCAGGCCCTGTGGCCATCCGTCTCCATGCCCGAAGGTCTTGGAGAGCTTGTGGAGTAGCTAAAAGGAGCACGGCGGCGCTTCCGATTGTGGAAGATATCAGCCTGCCGTCAAGGCGCTAGTGAGGCCTGGGCCATGGTGAAGATGCGGTACGCAAAGGCTGACCCCAACCACATGGCCGAGGTCGGTCCTATAGGGCCCGATGGGAAGGAGATCCCTGTAAGCTTAGTATACGGCCAAGTAGAGTTGGCCGCAAAGTATTCCCAACATGACTGTAAATTAGACAGCCTGTTAGATGGTATTGAAGAGGAATACGATCAGTCAAAATGACTATGTAATTTAATTGACATTTATAATGCCTTCTAGCCGGATTGTAGATCATTTGTCATGGCCGACCTTTTCGCTTCAGCCTCGGGACCTGACAGTCCGGAGTGTGTCCGAATTCCCATGCGGTTATATAGGAACCGGGGAATGCATGGAGACCAGGCGTAGGGGTCATTAGTGCGTGAACAGACAAGTGCCCGACTAGTTATGTTATATTACATGGTTAGTAAGAAACATCTTCCAGGGAGAATAGTTCCGTTAGGGGTTCCTTTCCCTGGGAGGCATGCCCTAAGGTGCATGTCCATGCTGCGAGAAGAAACGCAGGAAAATCTTCTGGGGGCGTATAGATAAAAATAAAAAAGATCATCTTTAGTTCACCGACCGAATATTCCCTTAAGAACGCTAGCTTTCGGCTTCACCCAGTCTGAGGTACATGTCCGGCTGACCCGGCAGTAACAATCACAAAGGTGCTCCCTTTACCACCTAGCTGATCAATCGGGAACGTAGGGGTAAGCACAGGAGCCAGGCAACCCAGCTTGGCCAAAACTTAAGTCATATCGATGCATATAATGGTGAATAAAAGGTACATGCGGAAGTGTGACGCATGTGTTGGGCATGAAGCCCGTATGAATAAGCTTCTGTTTAAAGAAGCCCCCAGGTTTAATGAGCGTGGATGGCGCGTCACTTTATGAGCCTTTAAGGGCTATAAGAGAGAGAGAAGAAGAAGAGAAATGCAAGACAGAAAATATATAAAAAATGGATAGAGGAAGGATACGAACATAGAGTCCAGCGCTAGGCATAGAATCTTCGGAGACGGGCTGCGTTCCATGGGTTCGGCTCGAGTCGGTTATCCGATGCATCTCGCAGGCGGTACGCTCCACCAGTCAGGACTTGGTCAATTATGAAGGGACCTTCCCACTTGGGCTTGAGTTTGTCCTTTTTCTTGTCCGGTAGTCGTAGAACTAATTCGCCAACGTTGTAATTTTTGGCCCGTACTTCTCTGCTTTGGTATCTTTGAGCCTGCTGTTGATAGAATGCGGAACGGGCTTTTGCCACGTCACGCTCCTCCTCCAATGCGTCTAAGCTGTCCTGCCGATCGAGCTCGGCTTCTCTTTCTTCGTACATGCGCACTCGAGGTGAGTCATGAATTATGTCGCAGGGCAAAACTGCCTCTGCGCCGTACACCATAAAGAATGGTGTGTATCCGGTGGTGCGATTCGGCGTGGTCCGCAGCCCCCAGAGTACGGAGTCGAGCTCCTCTACCCAGTGCATGTTAGATTCCTTGAGGGACCGCACTAATCTGGGTTTAATGCCGCTCATGATAAGACCATTTGCACGTTCGACCTGGCCGTTAGTTTGTGGGTGATAGACGGAAGCATAGTCGAGCTTGATGCCCATGTTTTTGCACCAGAGTTTTACCTCGTCGGCCATGAAGTTCGTGCCGTTATCAGTGATGATGCTGTGGGGAACGCCGTAACGGTGTACGACCCCGGATATAAAGTCTATCACCGGTCCGGATTCGGCCGTCTTAACAGGCTTGGCTTCTATCCATTTGGTGAATTTATCCACCATGACCAGTAAATATTTTTGCTTGTGGGTTCCGCCTTTAAGGGGTCCAACCATGTCAAGCCCCCCAGACCGGGAAGGGCCAAGTAATGGGGATAGTTAGGAGGGCGGTGGGTGGCATATGGCTTTGGTTTGCAAAGAGCTGGCAACCGGTGCATCGTTGGACTAAGTCCTGAGTGTCTGCCCGGGCCATCGGCCAATAAAAGCCTGTACGGAAGGCCTTGCTTACAAGGGACCGAGCTGCAGCGTGATGACCGCCCAGTCCGGCATGAATTTCAGCCAGGAGGTTCCGCCCCTCCTCTTCGGAGATGCACCTTTGAAGGACTCTGGTAGTGCTTTTCTTATAAAGCTCTCCCTCGTGGACTCTGTAGGCTTTGGATCGCCGCACCATGCAGCGTGCCTCATTTTGGTCCTCGGGGAGTTCCAGCCTAGTGAGGTAGGCGAGGAATGGTTCTGTCCACGGGGTGATGACGGCCATTATTACGTGGGCTGAATGTGTTATTTCATTGGCAGAGCCTCCGATTGTGTCAAAATGTTCGGTGTCGGGCAGTGCGGTTGGGTCCAGGGTGTTATTGTTCGGCTCCCCTTCCCATACTACGGATGGCTTGAACATCCTTTCCAAGAAGATGTTGGGGGGACTACATCGTGTTTTGCACCGATGCATGCCAGGACATCTGCCGCCTGATTATTTTCCCAGGCTATATGGTGAAATTCAAGCCCCTCGAACCGAGCTGACATTTTTAGGACGGTGTTGCGGTAAGCTGCCATTTTTGGATCCTTGGCATCGAAGCCTCCATTTATTTGGGATATTGCAAGGTTCGAGTCCCCGCGCACCTCTAGGCGTTGAATGCCCATGGATACTGCCATCCAGAGACCATGTAAAAGGGCCTCATATTCGACTGCGTTGTTGGAGTCCGTGTACATAATCTGGAGTACGTATTGAACTGTGTATCCTGTGGGGGACGTCAAAACGACGCCAGCCCCCAGTCCGGCCAACATCTTGGAGCCGTCGAAATGCATGATCCAATTTGAATATGTGTCGTACTCTTTAGGGAGTTCGGCCTCCGTCCATTCTGCGACGAAGTCGGCCAAGACTTGCGACTGGTGGCTCGCCGTGGCTTATAAGTTATGTCGAACGGGAGGAGCTCAATGGCCCATTTTGCAATCCGGCCCGTTGTGTCACGGTTGTTTATAATATCGTTAAGTGGTACTTCCGAGGCTACTGTTATTGAACACTCTTGAAAGTAATGGCGTAGCTTCCGGGATGCCATGAATACCGCGTACGCGATCTTTTGATAATGCGGGTACCGTGACTTGCAAGGAGTGAGGACAGTGGACACATAATAGACCGGCTTTTGAAGGGGGAATCGGTGTCCGTCCGCTTCTCGTTCGACGACGAGCACTGCGCTTACAACCTGATGTGTTGCTGCAATGTATAATAGCATTGGTTTGCCAATATTTGGCGCGGCCAGGACTGGGTTTGTTGCGAGTATGGATTTTATCTCCTCGAGTCCGGCCGTGGCTGCATCCGTCCATTCAAAGTGTTCGATGCGCCGAAGGAGGCGGTAAAGGGGTAAGGCATTTTCTCCCAAGCGGGAGATAAAGCGGCTTAAAGCTGCCACGCATCCGGTTAACTTTTGTATTTGTTTGAGGTCCTTTGGGATATCCAGTTGCGACAGAGCTCGGATGTTGGCTGGATTTTCTTTGATTCCTCTACCGGATACAATAAAGCCCAAGAGGTTTTCGGCTGGAACACCGAAAACGCATTTTTCCGAGTTGAGCTTGATGTCGTATGTTCGGGGGTTATCAAATGTGAGACTCAAGTCGTGTACTAGAGATTCGACATGTTTTCTTTTGATGACCACATCATCTACGTATGCCTCCATTGTTTTGCCGATCTGGCTTGCCGGACATGTCTGAATCATGCGCTGATATGTTGCGCCGGCGTTTTTGAGCCCGAAGGGCATTGTGTTGAAGCAGAATGGGCCATATGGTGTGATAAATGCCGTTGCGGATTGGTCAGATTCTGCCATCTTGATTTGATGGTAGCTAGAATATGCGTCGAGGAAACACAACGAATCGTGTCCTGCGGTAGCGTCGATAATTTGGTCGATGCGGGGGAGGGGGAAGGGATCCTTTGGGCAAGCCTTGTTAAGGTCATTAAAATCAACGCACAGGCGCCAGGATTTGTCCTTCTTTGGTACCATCACCAGGTTTGCTAGCCAGTCCGGATGTTTTATATCTCTGATGAATCCGGCCTCCAATAGCTTTGCTAGCTCCTCTCCCATAGCTTGTCTCTTAGGTTCGGAAAAACGCCGAAGAGCCTGTTTGACAGGTTTGAATCCTGTTTGGATATTTAAGCTGTGCTCGGCCAGCCTGCGTGGGATTCCTGGCATGTCTGAAGGGTGCCAGGCGAAAATGTCCCAGTTTTCTCGTAGGAACTCTCGCAGTGCGGCGTCTACATCAGGGTTTAACTGTGCCCCGATGGAAGCTGTTTTATTTGGGTCCGTTGGATGGACTTGGAATTTGACTATTTCGTCCGCCGGTTTAAAGGAGGTGGACTTGGATCTTTTGTCGAGTACCACATCGTCCCTATTCACCATAGAGCGCAGCGCAGTCAGTTCCTCAGCCGCTAGGGCTTCGGATAGTGCCTCGAGGGCCAGTGCGGCTGTCTTGTTTTCGGCGCGGAGTGCTATGTCCGGATCACTAGCGAGAGTGATGATCCCGTTAGGCCCGGGCATTTTGAGCTTCATGTACCCGTAATGGGGTATTGCTTGGAAGATTGTAAACGCTTCCCGCCCTAGCAGAGTGTGATAACCGTTGTTGAACGGAGCCACATGGAACGTGATCTCTTCGGACCTGTAATTATCCGGCGTGCCGAACACCACATCTAGTGTGATTTTTCCTGTACAGCGCGCTTCCCGACTGGGGATTATTCCTCTAAAGGTTGTGCTGCTTCGCTCAATGCGGTTCCAGTCTATTTCCATTTTTTGAAGGGTTTCCTTGTAAATGAGGTTCAATCCGCTGTCGCAGTAAATGAGTACCTTGGTAAGACGAAAGCCGTCCACTATTGGGCTGAGGACCAATGCAGCTGGTGCTCGGACTGTTCGGAATTTAGGTTCATCACTGGCGTTGAAGGTAATAGCCGTGTCACTCCATGGGTTTATTGTTGCTACTTGGTAGACTTCGGCAAGGCTGCGGAGTGTCCTTCTTCGCATATTATTTGATGCGAAAGTCTCGAAGACTGTTAATACCGTATGGGTGTCTCTGGGGTGGCTTTCTGTGGCCTCCGGATTTAGGAGGTTTTCGCCAATTTTGGCCACCTACCGGAGTATCCAACATGCTCTAAGGCTGTGAGTTGGTGTGGCGTCCTCTGTACTGTGAATTTTATAGGGTCCGTTAAGCCATCCTTCCAGTACAGTTCCATGCCCTATAGAGGGTTTTTGCTTTTTGGTATTTGACCTGGGTGTCTGGTTATGCTGCACCCTTTTATTTCGGACTGGGTTTGAATTTAGGGCCGGATTGTCCCAAAATTTTATTTTGGTTTTCCAGGCGCTTTCCATCGCACAATACTTTTGTACAATGGACGCCAAGTCAGCGAAGCGTGTGATATCACGGCGACTTATGGCGTTGAGTATTCCCTTGTCCGTGCAATTATTGCAGAAGATTAAGATTGCGTCTTCCTCGCGGCAGTCCCTTAGCCTGTTCTTAACTAGGAGGAATCTAGCCCAGTAATTATGTACTGTTTCGTCGGGCTCTTGCCTGATTTTGGATAGATCGCTTATGTTGGGGTGGGTGGGTGGAGTTAAATCCGAAGCCTCACCCCGTCTGAGGCTCAGAGGCCGAGGAATTTCTGAACTCGAAAATTTGGATCACTGGGTGTTGTCCAATGAATCCAGCCCGTCGCCTGACTCTAAGTTCAGGTTTTGAGTGATATCCTCCCTTCCGCGGGTATCCGGCTTGGAGGGGTCGGGAATCCGGACGTAGCAAGTCCTTAAGATAGACGAGGGGTCGCCGCACTGTCCCTCTACCACGGCAACGTGATGGGTGACTTGGGGAGAGTTAATCTCTTTCAGATCGGTTTTAGGCCCAATCTGGTCGTAATATGTAGCGACTCCCAGGGCGGCGAAGCGATCCAAGAGCTCGTTTATGGAGGAAAGCTCCATTGGATCTAACTGCTCGGCGAGTTCCGAACTGACATGAAGATTGTTTTCGATGGCTCGAGAGGTCATCGTCGGCGCAGAAGCCGAACAGGCGGTCATAAGAAAACCACCTAGCCGGAGGGTTTGGCCGACAGCCAAAGCTCCCTTAGCAACGGTGTCGTCTTTAAAGACGGGGCGAGACATCCTTCCTGATGGCGACGATAGAGAGGAACTCTCAATGAAAGCACCAATGTCGGTGTCAAAACCGGCGGATCTCGGGTAGGGGGTCCCGAACTGTGCGTCTAGGCCGGATGGTAAAAGGAGGAAAGGGACACGAAGTTTTACCCAGGTTCGGGCCCTCTCGATGGAGGTAAAACCCTATGTCCTGCTTGATTAATATTGATGATATGGGTAGTACAAGAGTAGATCTACCACGACATTAGAGAGGCTAAACCCTAGAAGCTAGCCTATGGTATGATTGTTGATGTGTATGTCGCCCTACGGACTAAAACCCTCCGGTTTATATAGACACCGGATATGGTTAGGGTTACATAGAGTCGGTTACAATGGTAGGAGATCTGAATATCCGTATCGCCAAGCTTGCCTTCCACTCCAAGGAAAGTCCCTTCCGGACACGGCACGAAGTCTCCAATCTTGTATCTTCATAATCCCGGAGTCCGGCTGAAGGTATAGTCCGGCCATCCGGACACCCCCTAATCCAGGACTCCCTCACAAATCCTTATGCTAAGTACATGAAAGATATTATTACAAATAAAAGAAAGATATTGGAAGCTGAAATTTCCACCATTCTTGCTAATTATACTTTTAAGGGTGGAATACCAAAGAAACTTGGAGATCGAGGAGTACCTACTATACCATGCTCCATTAAAAGAAACTATGTTAAAACTGCTTTATGTGATCTTGGAGCCGGTGTTAGTGTTATGCCTCTCTCTTTATATCGTAGACTTGATTTGAATAAGTTGACACCAACTGAAATATCTTTGCAAATGGCTGATAAATCAACTGCTATACCGGTTGGTATTTCTGAGGATGTGCCTGTTGTGGTTGCAAACGTTACTATTTTAACGGACTTTGTTATTGTTGATATTCCCGAGGACGATAGTATGTCTATTATTCTTGGAAGACCTTTTCTCAATACTGCAGGGGCTGTTATTGATTGCAACAAAGGCAATCTCACTATTCATGTTAATGGTAATGAGCATACGGTACACTTTCGGAGGAAACAACCTCAAGTTCATAGTATCAATTCTATTGGAAAAATTCCATTGATTATATTTGGAGGTTTTGAATTTCCTCTTCCTACTGTCAAGAAGAAATATGATATACTTATTATTGGGGATGTGCATAGCCCTGTTGAGGTAACCTAGTGTTATTCGAAATTTCTCCGGTTTCATGTTAATCGGAATGGGTTTGTTAACAAGACTTGATCAACCTTGTTAGTGGATTCCTTTTAACGAGTATGAGATGGATGAAACTAGAAGCACAACCTTCTGTACCCTCTCTTTACTTTATGTTATTTATATTAAATAAAGTAAAAATAAATAATTTTCTGTCTGTTATCTGATTATTTGTGCAATATAAAAATACCTTGAAAATAAAAGTTCTCCAAATGCCCTGAAAATTAAATATGATTTTTTTATAGAATATTTGAGGATTTATGGAATAAAGAACACACCAGGGGGCCAACCACCTTGCCACGAGGGTGGAGGGCGCGCCCCCTGCCTCGTGGGCCCACGGTGGCCCTCCTCCACTTATTCTTCCAGCCACACACTTCATCTTCCTCCCTCAAACACGAAAAACCAACTCAAACCCGAGCCCAAGCTCGTTTTGCTGCCATTTTCAATCTCCTTGCTCAAAGCACCTCTCACAAAACTGCTTGGGGGGATTGTTCCTTGGTATGTGACTCCTCCATTGGTCCAATCAGTTTTTGTTCTAGTGCTTTATTCATTACAAATTTGTGTTGCTTAGGTGACCCTATTGTCGGTGTCAAAACCGGCGGATCTCGGGTAGGGGGTCCCGAACTGTGCGTCTAGGCCGGATGGTAACAGGAGGCAAGGGACACGAAGTTTTACCCAGGTTCGGGCCCTCTCGATGGAGGTAAAACCCTACGTCCTGCTTGATTAATATTGATGATATGGGTAGTACAAGAGTAGATCTACCACGAGATCAGAGAGGCTAAACCCTAGAAGCTAGCCTATGGTATGATTGTTGATGTGTATGTTGTCCTACGGACTAAAACCCTCCGGTTTATATAGACACCGGATAGGGTTAGGGTTACATAGAGTCGGTTACAATGGTAGGAGATCTGAACATCCATATCGCCAAGCTTGCCTTCCACGCCAAGGAAAGTCCCTTCCGGATACGGGACGGAGTCTTCAATCTTGTATCTTCATAGTCTAGGAGTCCGGCTGAAGGTATAGTTAGGCTATCCGAACACCCCCTAATCCAGGACTCCCTCAGTAGCCCCTAAACCAGGCTTCAATGACGACGAGTCCGGCGCGCAGATTGTCTTCGGCATTGCAAGGCGGGTTCCTCCTCCAAGTACTTCATAGAATATTTTAAACACAAAGATAGTGACCGGCTCTGCAAAATAAGTTTCCACATATTGCCATAGAGAGAATAATATTTACACAAATCTAATCTGCTGACGTACTCCGTAATGTGACATCACACCACGGCCAAGCTTTTATTCAAACCGTTTTACTGTCCCATCTTAGCGCGTTATGCGAGGCGGTTTCCTTGGCACGTCTTGTTAAAGCAGAGATCGTGTCCCCTTATTCTGGGATTCTCATCAATATGGGCGTGGGTAACCCAACCGCACCATTGATTATGGCGCTTGGAGATAAGCAAGTTTTACCAGGCTGGTGGCGACACGTAGTTGCGTCCACCCATATAAGGGGATAAGGATCCACCTTTTCACCCACGCCTTCTTCCTCCTTTGCCTATCCATTCTTGCACACTCGAGCTCCAGCGCCCAAGTCCGCACTACCACCTCAACCTTCTCCAGTCATGTCCGGAGCGGGAGGCAAGTGGATGGTCTCCTCCGTCACGGAGGGACACATCAAAAAGCTGAGGAAGGCCGGATATCTGGCTGGCGACATCACGCACCGGCTTCCCGAAAAGGGGCAGCTCATCCCCACTCCTAGGCCCCATGAGAGGGTGGTATTCCTCCCCCATTTCCTCCGTGGACTGGGCTTCCCTCTGCATCCATTTGTCCGGGGGCTCATGTTCTACTATGGCCTGGATTTCCACGATCTGGCCCCGAATTTTGTCCTCAACATCTCGGCGTTTATCATCGTGTGCGAGGCTTTCCTCCGCATCCGCCCCCATTTCGGCCTATGGCTCAAGACCTTCAACGTCAAGCCAAAGGTGGTGCGCGGCAACCAGGCGCAGTGCGGAGGCGCCATGGTGGGCAAAATGGCCAACGTCCTATGGCTCGAGGGCTCCTTTGTGGAGACCCTGAAGGGGTGGCAATCGGGGTGGTTTTACATCACCGAGCCATGCGACCCGAATGGGTCGCAGCCCCCGAGTTTCGGTCCGGACCCCCTACGCGGCTCACCTCCTGGAAGGAGACCGGCCTGTCGTGGGGTAAAAAAGGAGAGCTGACCGGACTCCAAACATGCGTCCAAACCCTGGTGAACAAGAAGCTCAAACTTGTCAACGTAGTCCAGGTTATGCTCATCCGCCTGGTCCTGCCGTGTCAACGACGGGCCTTCAATCTGTGGGAGTTCGACCCGGCGCAGCATCAAACTCTAAACAGGCTCTTCTACACGATGTACGAAGATGCCTGGAGGATGCTTTTCAAGGGCGCCAAGCCTCCTGCATCCGCTATCGAGGATCGCAGATTCAGCGCGCAACGTCACGCGCTCGCGGTAAGCTGTTTTTTCCTTTTACAGGGTATCATTTTTCCATAGTTTGATTCTATGCGGGATCTAAACTCCCTTACCTTTGACAGGATTGGCAGGTGACGTCCGGACAGATCAATTGTCCAGCTCCTTTGCCCGAAGGCCCAGCGGACACTCACTTGGCAATGCTGCTGGTTCCGGCACCCTATGTGGTGCCGGAGAAGAAGGTCAAGAAGAAGGCCACGGGGACTCAAAAGAGTGCCCGGCGCCTGGAGGTGTCGGATTCACCATTCGACGAATCCAAGATGCACTCCTCCCAAGAAGACGAGGAGGAGGAAGAAGAGACCCCTCCCCCTCTAGTAGGGGAAGGGAAGAAAAGGAAGGCCGCCCTCTCTGAGGAGGCCGGAGGGTCCAAGAAGGGGAAAACCCTTCCTCCGGACTACTCCGCCGACGCTGACGACGGAGGAGATGAGTGGCAGCCCAGGGCCAAGCCCCTAGTAAAATCGTAAGTATCTGGATACCGGAGTAATTCATAGTATTCGTTTATTGCACAGCTTTCCCTTATGTCGAATTTGCTTATGCAGCCCACCCAAAGACCGGCTCGACGTGTCGTCGAGCGGCTCATTGGACTCGTCGGATGTGAACTCGCTTCCGGCGGCTTCCTCCCCCCGCCCTACGGACGACACCGAGGTGTTGTCCCAACAGGTTCCAATCCGGGAGGAGGTGGTCCTGGAGGTGCCGCGAGGCGACCTCCCGGACTCCAGGAGTAAAGGGGATGAAACCCCCCAGGGCTCCAAGTCCGGCTCTAGGCCCGACGCCGCTCTGGAACCTTCAAAGGTTACAGAGTCCGGCTGGGGGCCTCCTTCCAAGAGGAGCAAGTCCACCGTGCCGGCGGCCTCCGTCCAACTGGAGGCGCCGGACAATATGCTGGAGGCGCTCCAAGGCGCCTCCATCGATGAGGAGCACCGCGCTATTATGACTGCGGTGGTCCAGAAGGTTCAGTCCGCAAAAAACGGACTGACTGAAGCTTTTACTAGCCTTTTGACAGGCTTCAAGGTAAGTAAAGAAAGGGTAAATAATAGTACCGCATAGACAGTAGCCCCTGATGCTCTGTTTGGTGTTCGGGAAGAAAAGCCGAATAGAGGATCAAATAGAATTCGCAGGAGTCTAACAAAAATGAGTCAGTATGCATGTGCAGGCTACCCTGCTTGCGTCCGCCGCACTGACTGCGGAAGTGGACACGCTAAAGCAGGACCTCGAAAGGTCCGAGAAAGAGCTCGAGCATGCCAAGAAGCAGCTCGAGGATAATGAAGGTAAGAAATACCTTGTTAAAAAATATATATATATATAAAAGGTGCAATTGCAAAAAATGACAGGATTATCGTGGCTATTGTAGGGGCCACGTCTGAGGTGGCGACCCTTAAGCAAGCACTGGACGAGGCCGAGAAGAATTCGGCCTCGGAGCGCACCGAGCGGGAGAAGTATGAGGCCGAGGTTGGCAAGGTGCGGCAAGAGCTCCAGGCTCTCATGGAAAAACATGAGAGTTTGGAGTGTGACTCAAGGACGCGAGCGTCCGAGCTCGCGGCGGCTATTGAAAGTGCCAAGTCTGCCAAGGCCAAATCCCAGAAGACCCTCCAGGAGTTGGATGAGGTGAAGAAGATAGCGGCGGATAAGGCATTCTTTATGCAAAGCAAACACATAAGCGTGAGTTACTTGTTACTTACCCGAATCCGGAGTTCTCCAGGCGCGTTGGCAGATCTTCCCCGGAGTGTGTCTGATGCTGCCGCATTCTATCGAGCCGAGGAGGGGAGCTCGACAGAGAAGGTGTTCTGGTCTCAGTACGCTGAGGCCGGACACCCCGTGCCCCTGAGCGACCAGCTGAAGCAACTGACCGAGCTCCACAAGGCGGCCGAACAGGCCATGAAGGGCCTCATAGTTCGGCTGTGGCCTGGAGAGGCTCAGCCTGGGAGCTATTTCGGGCTGGTGCGGCGGCTAGTGGAGGCCTGTCCGAGGCTTGAAGACATCAAGCGCTCCGTCTGCATTGAAGGTTCCCGTAGGGCCCTTGCCCGTGCTAAGGTGCACCGGGGCAAGCTGGATGCGGAGAAGCTTGTGAAGGACGGGCCACTGCCGGGGAAAGAGCATCGCAAGCCCGAGAATTATTATAAGGATGTTCTGAAGGGTGCCCGCCTTATGGCGGATGAATGTACTATGGATGTAATTTTCGAGTAAAACTCGCTCGTTTTGTCCTGTGCGCTGAAAACTTGTTCATATGCGCTAAGCAATGCTGCTTGAATTTAAAATATTACCTTCTGTGTGGCTGTTTATCAATACTGAGAGATGGCGAGTCGTCGGCTTCTGCCCCCTTGCCGCTAGTGCTGGGGTGTTCGGGGATAAACCTGGGCGCTCTTTTTCCCATATTTGGGTCCTTCGAGGGAGGCGCTCAGCCCAACGAACGAGGCAATCGGACTATAATGCGTGAACACTCTCACTTAGCCATAGAATTCTATAATTTTAAATTTCGGCGAAGCCCCTAGTATTCGGAAGACCGAGTTCGGGGCGTTATCCACGCCTTGGCCGGACAGAGCCGGCTCCTCGCCCTAAGCGGCATAAGTATTTAGGGACTCGAAAAACCTCTCGAACAGCGACCAGCTCTCGCTTCATCATGACGGTCAGTTTTAGCTTTCTCCACTGAGGTGCTCGACCCAGCTCAACCGGGGCACAATCGCAGTGGTTCTCCTAGTGCTACCTTAGCCGATATAGCAGAACGTAAGGCACCAAAACATAGGAGCCGGGCAAACCCAACTACTGACCCAAGACATGATTCGGAGCCGATGCATATAGTGCTATAAGTTTGGGGTGCCGCACTTGTGAAAGTGTTCCGATTTCTCACACCATATTGAGGGGTGCTAAAAGCCCCTGGCGTATTTTGGCCATACCAAGTTGTACGGGTGCAACATGTCGTTAAGGAGCATTTATTTATAAAAAGATAATGCAAAAAATAGACAAAAGCTATGCATTGTTTATTAAAAATAGATGCGATCAAAGGAGAACGATACAAGTAATGCGATAAACGAAAAGTTGGACTATTTAACATGTCTGCGCCAGGGGCAAGCTGCGGAATAGTATGCGAAACAGGTATACTGCTCGTGATAGAGACCACCTGGGATTTCCGTAAAGCAGTATGGCTTGTCTGCTTCCTTGGTCCTTGCATTGTTTGTGCGGCAATTGAACTGCCGAACAGGCCTTCCGAAAAGTAGAGTCCTGGAAGTAAGAGAAAAGTAAAAAATTGGCAGCCCCTGGTGCGGTTTAAGCCGTGTTTTGGGCGTGCCGTGATGGCGCCCCTTCCCCTATGCCCATGGTATTTCTAGAGCGTAGTTATGTACGCGAAGTACTGGCGTCGCCTTTTTGTGAGGCTTGGGGTTGGGGCCGCATTGCTACGCCTGCTCGGAACATGCCAGGCAGTCTTGTTGTAGGTTACTCCGGGCGCGCTTGACGGTGTTCGGTCGTTTAGTGGCTGGACTGGAGAACTGCCTGGAGAGGCTGCTTTGAACTTCTGCTGCAAGGGCCGCCGTGTGCTCCTCCGTTCGGAGGGAACGTTCGGTGTTTCCATTGACCGTAATTACTCCTCGAGGGCCTGGCATCTTGAGCTTAAGGTATGCGTAATGCGGTACCGCATTAAACCTAGCGAATGCGGTTCGCCCGAGCAGTGCGTGATAACCACTGCGAAATGGGACTATGTCGAAGATTAACTCCTCGCTTCGGAAATTATCCGGAGATCCGAAGACCACTTCAAGTGTGACTGAGCCTGTACAGTTGGCCTCTACACCTGGTATTACGCCTTTAAAGGTCGTCTTGGTGGGCTTAATCCTCGAGGGATCGATGCCCATTTTCCGCACTGTATCCTGGTAAAGCAGGTTCAGGCTGCTGCCGCCGTCAATAAGGACTCTAGTGAGATGAAATCCATCAATAATTGGGTCTAGAACCAATGCGGCGAGTCCTCCGTGACGGGTGCTAGTGGGATGGTCCCTTCGATCAAAGGTGATCGGGCAGGAGGACCATGGGTTGAACTTTGGGGCGACTGGCTCTATCGCGTATACATCCCTTAACGCGCGCTTCCTCTCCCTCTTGGGGATGTGGGTTGCGTATATCATGTTCACCGTCCGTACTTGTGGGGGGAAACCCTTCTGTCCATTGTTGTTCGGCGGCCGGGGCTCCTCGTCGTCATCGCTATGCAGCCCCTTGTCTTCATTGTCGGTGCTTAGCTTGCCTGCCTGCTTGAACACCCAACAATCCCTGTTGGTGTGATTGGCCGGCTTTTCGGGGGTGCCATGTATTTGGCACAAGCGGTCGAGTATTCGGTCCAAGCTGGACGGGCCCCTAGGATTCCTTTTGAATGGCTTCTTCCGCTGACCGGATTTAGAGCCTCTGAATCCGGCATTAACTATCGTATCCTCAGCATTGTCGTCATTAATGCGGCGCTTCTGCTTGTTGCGACGCGACCTGCCACTAATGTCCCTGGTGTCCGAACTACCAGGGTTCTTGGTCATATTGTTGCTACGAGCGAGCCAGCTGTCTTCTCCCCCGCAAAAGCGGGTCATGAGTGTCGTGAGTGCTGCCATAGATTTTGGCTTTTCCTGTCCAAGGTGCCGGGCCAGCCATTCGTCGCGGATATTGTGCTTGAAGGCTGCTAGGGCCTCAGCGTCTGGACAGTTGACTATTTGATTTTTCTTTGTTAGGAACCGTGTCCAGAATTGCCTGGCCGATTCATCTGGCTGCTGAATTATGTGACTTAGGTCATCGGCGTCTGGGGGTCGCACATAAGTGCCCTGGAAATTGTCGAGGAATGCGGCTTCCAGGTCCTCCCAACAACTGATTGATCCTGTTGGCAAGCTATTGAGCCAATGTCGAGCTAGTCCTTTAAGCTTGAGTGGGAGGTATTTGATGGCGTGAAAATCGTCGCCGCGGGCCATGTGGATATGAAGGAGATAATCCTCGATCCATACCGCAGGGTCTATTGTGCCATCATATGATTTGATGTTTACGGGTTTGAAACCCTCGGGGATTTGATGATCCATTATTTCATCTGTAAAGCAGAGTGGGTGTGCGGCGCCTCTGTACTGGGCTATATCCTGACGTAGCTCCAATGAGCTTTGTCTACTGTGTTCGGCCCTGCCGAATTTGTGGCTGGCGTGACGGTTGCCGTCTCGAGCCGTGGGGCGCCCACGCGATCCGTAGATCGATCTTGTTTGCCTTGCCTTGTCCTCCAACATATCTCATAAGTCTGGCGCGTAGTCCCGTGCCTTGGTACGGGGTGCGGCTTGAGTGGAGGGCCGGGAGGCCTCTCTGTCGCGGCCACGAAGTGGCCGTTCGGCCGCATCAAGTGCTTCCTCCTCTAATCGGGGTAGCAACTTGCGCTTTGGGTAACTCTTGGAGGGGCGTTCGAGTTTATGCTCTTCGGCCATAAGGACTTCAGTCCATCTGTCAACCAGCAAATCTTGATCAGCTCTGAGCTGTTGCTGTTTTTTCTTGAGGCTTCTTGCCGTGGCCATAAGCCTGCGTTGGAAACGCTTTTGCTCGACGGGATCCTCTGGCACGACGAATTCGTCGTCATCGAGGCTTGCCTCGTCTTCGGAGGGAGGCATATAATAATCGTCCTCGACCTCTCTGTCTGCCGTTCTCTCATGAGGGCTGGTTTCTCCATCCTCCTGTGCTAAACCTTGCTGGAGGGGGTTTTCTTCGGCACTCTCCAGAGTATTATTATCTCCCGTGCTGGAATCACCGTTTTTGTGTTGGCGGGATTTTGAGCGGCGCCGCTGACGCCGGCGCTTGGGCTGTTTCTTGGAGGGGTCATCCTCTGCTGTTCCGTCGCCCTCTCCCTCTTTTGGGGTGTCCACCATGTATATGTCATATGACGAGGTGGCTTTCCAGGGCCTAGTAGGCGCTGGTTCTTCATCATATCCTTCATCGGCGTCCATACCGTCGATGTCTTCGGAGTCAAAGTCGAGCATGTCGGTTAAGTCATCGACAGTGGCTACAAAGTGGGTGGTGGGTGGGTTTTGAATTTCTTCATCGTCCGTACCCCAACCTTGCTGACCGTAGTCCGGCCAGGGCTCTCCTGATAAAGAGAGAGACTTCAGTGACTTCAGGATATCGCCGAAAGGCGAGTGCTGAAAGATGTCCACGGCAGTGAACTCCATGATCGGCGCCCAATCGGATTCGATTGGCAGGGGCGCGGAGTGTTTGGAGTCCGGAGAGGAGTCCCGCTCCTTGGAGTCACGAGCCTCGCAGAGTACGGGGCTGGTGTTCGGCTCAATCGCCGTTTGGATCGCAGCCCCCGAGGTGGCGTCCAACCGCCCATCCTCGATCGGCGCAGTTGACTCTGAACTAAGGGTCGGAGCCGGTGTAGGTGCGGCCTCCAGGGCACCGTTCGGCGGCAGAGTTAGATCATGCTCGTAATGAGAGTGCGGCGCACTCGGCAGTGGTTCGAATCCGTCAAAGATCAAGTCCCCGCGGATGTCAGCCGTGTAGTTTAAACTTCCGAATCTGACCTAACGGCCAAGGGCGTAGCTTTCGATCTGCTCCAGGTGGCCAAGTGAATTGGCCCGCAGTGTGAAGCCACCGAAGACGAAGATCTGTCCGGGGAGGAAGGTCTCACCCTGGACTGCATCACTATCGATGATCGTAGGAGCCATCGGGCCTGACGGCAACGGCACAGAGGAACTCTCAATGAAAGCACCAATGTTGGTGTCAAAACCGGTGGATCTCGGGTAGGGGGTCCCGAACTGTGCGTCTAGGCCGGATGGTAATAGGAGGCAAGGGACACGAAGTTTTACCCAGGTTCGGGCCCTCTCGATGGAGGTAAAACCCTACGTCCTGCTTGATTAATATTGATGATATGGGTAGTACAAGAGTAGATCTACCACGACATCAGAGAGGCTAAACCCTAGAAGCTAGCCTATGGTATGATTGTTGATGTGTATGTTGTCCTACGGACTAAAACCCTCCGGTTTATATAGACACCGGATAGGGTTAGGGTTACATAGAGTCGGTTACAATGGTAGGAGATCTGAACATCCGTATCGCCAAGCTTGCCTTCCACGCCAAGGAAAGTCCCTTCCGGACACGGGACGGAATCTTCAATCTTGTATCTTCATAGTCCAGGAGTCCGGCTGAAGGTATAGTTCAGCTATCCGAACACCCCCTAATCCAGGACTCCCTCACCTATTCTTGAGCTTGCATGTCAAATTTATATGGTCAAAAGTAGTTTTGATGCATGATATAGGCCCTAGGCACTTGTAGGAGTAGTTGCTATCAATATTATTGAGTTTGGATTACTTTTATTTTGAAGTTACTAAAAATTTTCAGAATTTTTCAGAGGAAGAAATATGCTTAGGAAAATATTCCAAGGTGGTTCTTCAAAGAAGCAAGGGCCCAGGCTTGCAATGCGTGATGCTGACGAAGAGCCACCAAGAGACGCTCCAGTGCGTCCTTGTGAGTGGCCTTCTGAAAATGTTATGGATCAAGCGGGAATTAAAGAAGAATTTAACGCATATTTGTGTAATGCCGATCTTGAGGACTTTGAGGCAGACAAATGCCCCTAGTATCATGAGCTCACAAGCTCTTTTGTGAGGAGGTTTGAGTATTCATCTTCACGTAATTCTCGTTTACTCATGTTTGATCTTTATGATAAATCTTATACCATGGACCTAGAGGATTTCACTCTTGCTTGCAACTTTCCACAATGGAGTAGTGTTAGGGATCCCCCTAAATCTGAATTTAGAAACTTTCTTGCTAGTATAACTGTAGGGGAATCTAGAGATATAACGCAGGCTACCATAGGGAGCATTCACTTTCCTGCTATACATTATTTTGCTCTCTTCATAGGTAGGTGCATAAATGCTAAGGATGAAGCATGTCACATGTGTGTCCCTGACCTTAGCATTCTCAGGAGTGCTGTGTCATGAGACCAATCTTATCATATGGGAGCCATTGTAGCTCGTAGGTTGCATCATAATAGACATAATGGAGATTTCTTTGGAGGAATTTATGCAACCCGCTTAGCTAAATTTCTTGAGATAGACGTTCATGAAGGAGACATGGAGTTGCCTCCTGCTTAATTAGATTTTGATTCTATGGTTTCCCACCATTTTGTCGAGAGGAACGAATCACCTCTCCAGTACCGACTAATCTTTGACAAACACCGTGCTGCCCATATTACTCTCCCTGCTCCTGCTTTCTTTGATTATCAGGCAAGAGGAGGATATACTATTACCAGAGAGGAGGCACATGAGTACGAGAGGAGAGCGGAGGTCGCTCGTCGCCACACTACAGCTCAGGAGGCGATAGCTACTGCATCACAGTACGACCCCAACAACTTTTATTATGGATATCAGCCAGGCCAGCCGTGGCCATAGACCAACTTAGGCCAAAAGCCTAAGCTTGGGGGAGTATGTATTTCTCACCGACATTACATTTATGTTCACACACACTCATTTCCAGATGTCGGTGCTCATACTTTTTCATTGTATTATCCATGCTAGTTTATTTTATTTTATGCTTTCTTCTTATGTGTTTAATAAACCTTAAGAAAAACCAAAAAAATTAGTAGTAATTTACTTTCCATGCCTGTAGTAGTAATTAAAAATAAAACCCAAAAATATTTCATGTTCTTCTTTTGCTTGTTGGGAGCTTTTCGGTGTAAATAGTTTTATTTATTTTCTTTTCTTTGGGGGTCAGCAGGAGAAGACCTTGATTAAATTGTTGAAGTGTCTCTTATATGCATTATTGTTTATCTGACAAAAGAGCCCATATTGCCTTGTCTTCTCCTGTTTATTGAATGCTCACAAATTCCAGCTTAGTCCAATGCACGTGCACTCTTATTATTATTCACATCGTTCGGTCGTGCAAGTGAAAGGTAATTATGATGATATATGTTGGATTGACTGAGATGAGAAAAGCTGGTATGAACTCGACCTCTTTTGTTTTTGTAAATATGATGAGTTCATCGTTCTTGATTCAGCCTGTTATGAATAAACATGTTTGCAATGACAATTAGAGATCATAGTTGCTTATGCCATGCTTGATTAGCTATGAGTTATAATGATTTACCTTGCGTGCCAACATGCTATTAAAATGGTTATGATGTGGTATGATAGGGTGGTATCCTCCTCTGAATGATTTAAGTGACTTGACTTGGCACATGTTCACGCATGTAGTTGAAACAAATCAACATAGCCTTCACGATATTTATGTTCATGGTGGATTATATCCTACTCATGCTTGCATCCAATGTTCATTAATTTTAATGCATGTACATGGTTGTTGTCACTCTCTAGTTGGTCGCTTCCCAGTCTTTTGCTAGCCTTCACCTGTACTAAGTGGGAATACTGCTTGTGCATCCAAACTCCTTAAACCCCAAAGTTATTCCAAATGAGTCCACTATACCTTCCTATATGCGGTATCTACCTACCGTTCCAAGTAAATTTGTATGTGCCAAACTCTAAACCTTCAAATAATCATCCTATTTTGTATGCTCGAATATCTCATGTATCAACTAGGGATGTCTGTATGTTCCATGTAAGGCGGGTTATTCTCAAGAGGAGTGGACTCCGCTCCTCACTCACGAGATAAAGGGCTGGTCACCGGGATGCCCAGTCCCATTCTTTATGCAAACTAAATCAAAATAATTGCAAACAAAAATCCCCCTGGGACCTGATGTATGTTGGAGGCACTCGTTGTTTCGAGCAAGCCATGGATTGATGCTTGTTGGTGGAGGGGGAGTATAAACTTTACCATTCTGTTTGGGAACCGCCTATAATGTGTGTAGCATGGAAGATATCGCCATCTCTTGGTTGTTATGTTGACAATAAAAGTATACCGCTCAAAATGTTATTCACCTCTATTTACAAACCGAGCTCTGGCACCTCTACAAATCCCTGCTTCCTTCTGCGAAGGGCCTATCTATTTACTTTTATGTTGAGTCATCACCCTCTTATTAAAAAGCACTAGCTGGAGAGCGCAACTGTCATTTGCATTCATTACTGTTAATTTATATTGGGTGTGACTATGATTGGATCTCTTTTACCATGAATTACAATGTCTATTCAGTCCTTGATCTTTAAAGGTGCTCCGCATTTATGTTTTGCGGTCTCAGAAAGGGCTAGCGAGATACCATCTTGTTATATCATATTATGATTGTTTTGAGAAAGTGTTGTCATCTGAGATTTATTATTATGGCTTGCTAGTTGATTATGTTATTGAGATGAGTAATCATGAGACCTGAGAATTACTGCAAATGTGGTTAGTTATAATCTTTGCTGAAAACTTGAATGCTAGCTTGACATATTTACAACAACAAGAGAAAACAGAGTTTGTAAAAGTTTTTCTTTATTTCTTTTAGTTTGTCAACTGAATTTCTTGAGGACAAGCAATGGTTTAAGATTGGGGGAGTTGATACATCTCCAACGTATCTACTTTTCCAAACACTTTTGCCCTTGTTTTGGACTCTAACTTGTATGATTTGAATGAAACTAACCCGGACTGACGCTATTTTCAGCAGAATTGCCATGATGTTGTTTTATGTGCAGAAAACAAAAGTTCTCGGAATGACCTGAAACTCCACGGGATACCTTACAATAAATAATAAAAAATCCTCGCCAAAGATGAAGACCAGGGGGCCTACACCCTTCTCACGAGGGTGGGGGGCGCCCCCCTACCTCATGGGCCCCTTGTTGCGTCTCTGACTCCAACTCCACCTCCATATATTGAGTTTCGGGGAGAAAAAAATCAGGGAGAAGAAATCATCGCGTTTTACGATATGGAGCCACCGCCAAGCCCTAAAACCTCTTGGGAGGGCTGATCTAGAGTCCGTTCGGGGCTCCGGAGAGGGGGATTCGTCGCCGCCATCCTCCATCACCAATTTCATGATGCTCACCGCCGTGCGTGAGTAATTCCATCATAGGCTTGCTGGATGGTGATGGGTTGGATGAGATTCACCATGTAATCGAGTTAGTTTTCTTAGGGTTTGATCCCTAGTATCCACTATGTTCTGAGATTGATGTTGCTATGACTTTGCTATGCTTAATGCTTGTCACTAGGGCCCGAGTGCCATGATTTCAGATCTGAACCTATTATGTTTTCATCAATATATGAGAGTTATAGATCCTATCTTGCAAGTCTATAGTCACCTATTATGTGTTATGGTCCGTTAACCCTGAAGTGACAATAATCGGGATACTTACCTGTGATGACCATAGTTTGAGGAGTTCATGTATTCACTATGTGCTAATGCTTTGTTCCGGTTCTCTATTAAAAGGAGGCCTTAATATCCCTTAGTTTCCATTAGGACCCCGCTGCCATGGGAGGGTAGGACAAAAGATGTCATGCAAGTTCTTTTCCATAAGCACGTATGACTATATTCGGAATACATGCCTACATTACATTGACGAATTGGAGCTAGTTCTATGTCACCCTATGTTATGACTGTTACATGATGAACTGCATCCGGCACAATTATCCATCATTGATCCGATGCCTACGAGCTTTCCATATACTGGTTTACGCTTATTTACTTTCCCATTGGTATTGTTACAATAACTACAAAATATCAAAAACATTACTTTGCTTTCATTACTCTTTTGTTACCGTTACCATCACTATCATATTACTTTGCTACTAAAAACTTTTCTGCAGATACTAAGTTTCCAGGTGTGGTAGAATTGACAACTTAGCTGCTAATACTTGAGAATATTCTTCGGCTCCCCTTGTGCCGAATCAATAAATTTGGGTTGAATACTCTACCCTCGAAAGTTGTTGTGATCCCCTATACTTGTGGGTTATCAGCGACTCGGACCGACCTTACACGTACACTTACGTGAGACAGGTTCCACCGACTGACATGCACTAGTTGCATAAGGTGGCTAGCGGGTGTCTGTCTCTCCCACTTTAGTCAGATCGGATTCGATGAAAAGGGTCCTTATGAAGGGTAAATAGAAATTGGCATATCACATTGTGGTTTTGGCGTAGGTAAGAAACGTTCTTGCTAGAAACCTATAGCAGCCACGTAAAATTTGCAACAACAATTAGAGGACGTCTAACTTGTTCTTGTAGCATATGCCGTGTGATGTGATATGACCAAAAGGATGTGATGAATGATATATGTGATGTATGAGATTGATCATGTTCTTGTAATACGAATCACGACTTGCATGTCGATGAGCATGACAACCGGCAAGAGCCATAGGAGTTGTCTTAATTTATTGTATGACCTGCGTGTCAATGAAAACGTCATGTAATTACTTTACTTTATTGCTAACCCTTAGCCATAGTAGTAGAAGTAATAGTTGGTGAGACAACTTCATGAAGACACGATGATGGAGATCATGGTGTCATGCCGGTGACGATGATGATCATGGCGCCCCGAAGATGGAGATCAAAAGGAGCAAAATGACATTGGCCATATCATGTCACTATTTGATTGCATGTGATGTTTATCATGTTTTACATCTTATTTGCTTAGAACGACGGTAGCTTAAATAAGATGATCCCTCGCAATAATTTCAAGAAAGTGTTCCCCCCTAACTGTGCACCATTGCGAAGGTTCGTTGTTTCAAAGCACCACGTGATGATCGGGTGTGATAGATTCTAACGTTCGAATACAACGGGTGTAAGCCAGATTTACAAACGCAATACACTTAGGTTGACTTGACAAGCCTAGCATGTACAGACATGGCCTCGGAACACGGAAGACCGAAAGGTCAAATATGAGTCGTATAGAAGATATGATCAACATGAAGATGTTCACCGATGATGACTAGTCCGTCTCACGTGATGATCGGGCACAACCTAGTTGACTCGGATCATGTATCACTTAGATGACTAGAGGGATGTCTATCTGAGTGGGAGTTCATTAAATAATTTGATTAGATGAACTTAATTATCATGAACATAGTCTAAAAACTTTGCAATATGTCTTATAGATCAAATGGCCCATGCTAATGTTGCCCTCAACTTCAACGCGTTCCTAGAGAAAACCAAGCTGAAAGATGATGGTAGCAACTACACGGACTGGGTCCGTAACCTGAGGATTATCCTCATAGCTGCCAAGAAAGCATATGTCCTTGAAGCACCGCTAGGTGATGCACCTATTTTCCCAACAACTCAAGACGTTGTGAACGCCTGGCAGTCGCATAGTGATGATTACTCCTTGGTTCAGTGTGGCATGCTTTACAGTTTAGAACCGGGGCTCCAAAAGCGTTTTGAGCAGGACGGAGCATATGAGATGTTCCAAGAGCTGAAAATGGTTTTCCAAGCTCATGCCCGGGTCGAGAGATATGAAGTCTTCGACAAGTTCTACAGTTGTAAGATGGAGGAGAATAGTTCTGTCAGCGAGCACATACTCAAAATGTTTGGGTTACACAACCGCTTATCTCAGCTGGGAGTTAATCTCCTGGATAATGCGGTTGTTGACAGAATCCTTCAGTCGCTCCCACCTAGCTACAAGAGCTTTGTGATGAACTTCAATATGCAGGGGATGGAAAAGACCATTCCTGAGATATATTCAGTGCTGAAATCAGCGGAGGTGGAGATCAAAAAGGAACATCAAGTGTTGATGGTGAATAAAACCACTAAGTTCAAGAAAGGCAAGGGTAAGAAGAACTTAAAGAAGGATGGCAAGGGAGTTGCCGCGCCTGGTAAGCCAGTTGCCGGGAAGAAGACAAAGCATGGACCCAAGCCTAAGACTGAGTGCTTTTATTGCAAGGGAAACGGTCACTGGAAGCGGAACTGCCCCAAGTACTTAGCGGATAAGAAGGCCGGCAATACCAAAGGTATATGTGATATACATGTTATTGATGTGTACCTAACCAACGCTCATAGTAGCTCCTAGGTATTTATATGTGATAAACAGGAGCTGCGGAATAAGCGGAGACTGGCGAAGGACGAGGTGACGATGCGCGTCGGGAATGGTTCCAAGGTCGATGTAATCGCCATTGGCACGCTACCTCTACATTTACCTACAAGATTAGTTTTAAACCTCAATAATTGTTATTTAGTACCAGCTTTGAGCATGAACATTGTATCTGGATCTCGTTTAATGCGAGATGGCTACTCATTTAAATCTGAGAATAATGGTTGTTCTATTTATATGAGAGACATGTTTTATGGTCATGCCCCGCTGGTCAATGGTTTATTCTTATTTAATCTCGAATGTGATGTTACACATATTCATAGTGTGAATGCCAAAAGATGTAAGGTTGATAATGATAGTCCCATATACTTGTGGCACTGCCGTCTTGGTCACATTGGTGTCAAACGCATGAAGAAACTCCATGCAGATGGACTTTTGGAGTCTCATGGGCAAAATGACCAAGACTCCGTTCTCCAGAACAATGGACCGAGCAACCAACTTATTGGAAATCATACATATTGATGTGTGCGGTCCAATGAGCGTTGAGGCTCGCGGTGGTTATCGCTATGTTCTCACCGTCATGAATGACTTAAGTAGATATGGGTATGTCTACTTAATGAAACACAAGTCTGAGACCTTTGAAAAGTTCAAGGAATTTCAGAGTGAGGTTGAGAATCAACGTGACAGGAAAATCAAGTTCTTACGATCAGATCATGGGGGAGAATATTTGAGTCACGAATTTGGCACGCACTTTAGGAAATGTGGAATTGTTTCACAACTCACGCCGCCTGGAACACCTCAGCGTAATTGTGTGTCCGAACGTCATCATCGCACTCTATTGGATATGGTGTGATCTATGATGTCTCTTACCGATCTACCGCTATCATTTTGGGGTTATGCTATAGAGACTGCCACATTCACTTTAAATAGGGCTCCGTCGAAATCCGTTGAGACGACACCGTATGAATTGTGGTTTGGGAAGAAACCTAAGCTGTCGTTTCTGAAAGTTTGGGGATGCGATGCTTATGTCAAGAAACTTCAACTTGAAAAGCTCGAACCCAAATCGGAAAAATGCGTCTTCATAGGATACAGTAAGGAAACTATTGGGTATACCCTCTACCTCAGATCCGAAGGCAAGATCTTTGTTGCCAAGAATGGATCCTTTCTAGAGAAAGAGTTTCTCTCGAAAGAAGTAAGTGGGAGGAAAGTAGAACTTGATGAAGTATTGCCTCTTGAACCGGAGAGTAGCGCAGCTCAAGAAAATGTTTCTGTGGTGCCTGCACCGACTAGAGAGGAAGTTAATGATGATGATCACGAAACTTCAGATCAAGTTGCTACTAAACTTCGTAGGTCCACAAGGACACGTTCCGCACCAGAGTGGTACGGCAACCCTGTCCTGGAAATCATGTTGTTAGACAATGGTGAACCTTCGAACTACGAAGAAGCGATGTCGGGCCCGGATTCCGACAAATGGCTTGAAGCCATGAAATCCGAGATAGGATCCATGTATGAAAACGAAGTATGGAATTTGACTGACTTGCCCGATGATCGGCGAGCCATAGAAAATAAATGGATCTTTAAGAAGAAGACAGACGCGAATGGTAATGTAACCATCTATAAGGCTCGGCTTGTCGCTAAGGGTTATCGACAAGTTCAAGGGGTTGACTACGATGACACCTTCTCACCCGTAGCGAAGCTGAAGTCTATCTGAATCATGTTAGCAATTGCCGCATTCTATGATTATGAGATATGACAAATGGACATCAAAACGGCATTCCTTAATGGTTTCCTTAAGGAAGAATTGTATATGATGCAGCCGGAAGGTTTTGTCGATCCTAAGAATGCTGACAAGGTATGCAAGCTCCAACGCTCGATCTATGGGCTGGTGCAAGCATCTAGGAGTTGGAACATTCGTTTTGATGAGATGCTCAAATCGTTTGGGTTTACACAGATTTATGGAGAAGCCTGTGTTTACAAGAAAGTGAGTGGGAGCTCTGTAGCATTTCTCAGATTATATGTGGATGACATAATATTGATGGGAAATGATATAGAACTCTTGGAAATCATAAAGGCCTACTTGAATAAGTGTTTTTCAACGAAGGACCTTGGAGAAGGTGCTTACATATTAGGCATCAAGATCTATAGAGATAGATCGAGACGCCTCATTAGTCGTTCACAAAGCACGTACCTTGACAAGATATTGAAGAAGTTCAATATGGATAAGTCCAAGAATGGGTTCTTGCCTGTATTTCAAGGTGTGAGATTGAGCACGGCTCAATGCCCGACCACGGCAGAAGATAGAGAAAAGATGAGTGTCATCCCCTATGCCTCAGCCATAGGGTCTATTATATATGCCATGCTGTGTACCAGACACGATGTAAACCTTGCCGTAAGTTTGGTAGGAAGGTACCAAAGTAATCCCGGCATGGAACACTGGACAGCAGTCAAGAATATCCTGAAGTACCTGAAAAGGACTAAGGATATGTTTCTCATTTATGGAGGTGACGAAGAGCTCGTCGTAAAGGGTTACGTCGATGCTAGTTTTGACACAGATCTGGATGACTCCAAGTCACAAACCAGATACGTGTATATTTTGAATGGTGGGGCAGTCAGCTGGTGCATTTGGAAGCAAAGCGTCGTGGCGGGATCTACATGTGAAGCGGAGTACATGGCAGCCTCGGAGGCAGCACTTGAAGTAATCTGGATGAAGGAGTTCATTACCGACCTAGGAGTTATTCCCAACGCGTCGGGCCCGATGACTCTCTTATGTGACAACACTGGAGCTATTGCCCTTGCCAAGGAGCCCAGGTTTCACAAGAAGGCCAGGCATATCAAGCGTCGCTTCAACTCCATTCCTGAAAATGTTCAAGATGGAGACATAGAGATTTGTAAAGTGCATATGGAGCTGAATGTCGCAGATCTGTTGACTAAACCTCTTCCATGTGCAAAGCATGATCAACACCAGAACTCAATGGGTGTTCGATTCATCACAATGTAACTAGGTTATTGACTCTAGTGCAAGTGGGAGACTGTTGGAAATATGCCCTAGAGGCAATAATAAAATGGTTATTATTATGTTTCCTTGTTCATGATAATTGTCTATCGTTCATGCCATAATTGTGTTATCCGGAAATCGTAATACATGTGTGAATACATAGACCACAACATGTCCCTAGTGAGCCTTGATAACCCACAAGTATAGGGGCTCACAACAGTTTTCGAGGGTAGAGTATTCAACCCAAATTTATTTATTCGACACAAGGGGAGCCAAAGAATATTCTCAAGTATTAGCAGCTGAGTTGTCAATTCAACCACACCTGGAAACTTAATATCTGCAGCAAAGTGTCTAGTAGCCAAGTAATATGATAGTAGTGGTAGCGGTAGCAAAAGGTAATGATAGAAAAAGTAATGTTTTGGTATTTTTTAGTGATGATAGCAATAGCAACGGAAAAGTAAATAAGAGAAGAACAATATATGGAAAGCTCATATGCAATGGATCGGTGATGGAGAATTATGCCGGATGCGGTTCATCATGTAACAATCATAACACAGGGTGACACAGAACTAGCTCCAATTCATCAATGTAATGTAGGCATGTATTCCGAATATAGTCATACATGCTTATGGAAAAGAACTTGCATGACATCTTTTGTCCTACCCTCCCGTGGCAGTGGGGTCCTAATGGAAACTAAGGGATATTAAGGCCTCCTTTTAATAGAGTACCGGAACAAAGCATTAGCACATAGTGAATACATGAACTCCTCAAACTATGGTCATCACCGGTAAGTATCCCGATTATTGTCACTTCGGGGTTAACGGATCATAACACATAATAGGTGACTATAGACTTGCAAGATAGGATCAAGAACTCTCATATATTGATGAAAACATAATAGGTTCAGATCTGAAATCATGGCACTCGGGCCCTAGTGACAAGCATTAAGCATAGCAAAGTCCTAGCAACATCAATCTCAGAACATAGTGGATACTAGGGATCAAACCCTAACAAAACTAACTCGATTACATGATAGATCTCATCCAACCCATCACCATCCAGCAAGCCTACGATGGAATTACTCACGCACGGCAGTGAGCATCATGAAATTGGTGATGGAGGATGGTTGATGATGACGATGGCGACGGATTCCCCTCTCCGGAGCCCCGAACGGACTCCGGATTAGCCCTCCCCAGAGGTTTTAGGGCTTGGCGGTGGCTCTGTATCGTAAAACGTGATGAATTCTTCTCCCTGATTTTTTTCTCTACGAAACCAAATATATAGAGTTGGAGTTGACGTCGGAGGAGTTCTAGGGGGCCCACGAGGTAGGTGGCGCGCCCTAGGGGGCAGGCGCGCCCCCACCCTCATGGACAGGTGGTGGGCCCCCTGGTCTTCATCTTTTGCAAGGTTTTTATTATTATTTCTGAATAGATGTTCCATGAAGTTTCAGGTCATTCCGAGAACTTTTGTTTCTGCACATAAATAACACCATAGCAATTCTCCTGAAAACAGCGTCAGTCCGAGTTAGTTCCATTCAAATCATGCAAGTTAGAGTCCAAAACAAGGGCAAAAGTGTTTGGAAAAGTAGATACGACGGAGACGTATCAACTCCCCCAAGCTTAAACCTTTGCTTGTCCTCAGGCAATTCAGTTGATAAACTGAAAGCGATAAAGAAAAACTTTTACAAACTCTGTTTGCTCTTGTTGTTGTAAATATGTAAAGCCAGCATTCAAGTTTCCAGCAAAGATTATGACTAACCACATTCACAACAACGCTTAGGTCTCAAGTTTACTCATATCAATGGCATAATCAACTAGCGAGCAATAATAATAAATCTCGGATGACAACACTTTCTCAAAACAATCATAATATGATATAACAAGATGGTATCTCGCTAGCCGTTTCTGAGACCGCAAAACATAAATGCAGAGCACCTTTAAAGATCCAGGACTGACTAGACATTGTAATTCATGGTAAAAGAGATCCAGTCAAGTCATACTCAATGTAAACTAACAGTAATGAATGCAAATGACAGCGGTGCTCTCCAACTGGTGCTTTTTAATAAGAGATGATGACTCAACATGAAAGTAAATAGATAGGCCCTTCGCAGAGGGAAGCAGGGATTTGTAGAGGTGCCAGAGCTCGGTTTTGAAATAGAGATGAATAACATTTTGAGCGGTATACTTTCATTGTCAACATAACAACCAAGAGATGGCAATATCTTCCATGCTACACACATTATAGGCGGTTCCCAAACAGAATGGTAAAGTTTATACTCCCCCTCCACCAACAAGCATCAATCCATGGCTTGCTCGAAACAACGAGTGCCTCCAACTAACAAGAGTCCCAGGGGGAGTTTTGTTTGCAATTATTTTGATTTGATTTGCATAAAGCATGGGACTGGGCATCCCGGTGACCAGCCACTTTCTCGTGAGTGAGGAGCGGAGTCCACTCCTCTTGAGAATAACCCGCCTAACATGGAAGATACGGACAACCCTAGTTGATACATGAGCTATTCGAGCATACAAAACAGGATATTTATTTGAAGGTTTAGAGTTTGGCACATACAAATTTACTTGGAACGGCAGGTAGATACCGTATATAGGTAGGTATGGTGGACTCATATGGAATAACTTTGGGGTTTATGGAGTTGGATGCACAAGCAGTATTCCCGCTTAGTACAGGTGAAGGCTAGCAAAAGACTGGGAAGCGACCAGCTAGAGAGCGACAACAGTCATGAACATGCATTAAAATTAATCAACACCGAATGCAAGCATGAGTAGGATATAATCCACCATGAACATAAATATCGTGAAGGCTATGTTGATTTTGTTTCAACTACATGCGTGAACATGCGCCAAGTCAAGTCACTTAAATCATTCAGAGGAGGATACCACCCTATCATACCACATCACAACCATTTTAATAGCATGTTGGCACGCAAGGTAAACCATTATAAGCTCCTAGCTAATCAAGCATGGCACAAGAAACTATGATCTCTAGTTGTCATTGCAAACATGTTTATTCATAATAGGCTGAATCAGGAACGATGAACTAATCATATTTACAAAAACAAGAGAGGTCGAGTTCATACCAGCTTTTCTCATCTCAGTCAGTCCATCATATATCGTCATAATTGCCTTTCACTTGCACGACCGAATAGTGTGAATAATAATAATAGTGCACGTGCATTGGACTAAGCCGGAATCTGCAAGCATTCAATAAATAGGAGAAGACAAGGCAATATGGTCTCTTTTGTCAGATCAACAATAATGCATATAAGAGCTACTTCAACAATTTAATTATGGTCTTCTCCTATCGACCCCAAAGAAAAGAAAACAAATAAAACTATTTACACGGGAAGGCTCCCAACAAGTAAAAGAAGAACATGAAATCTTTTTGGGTTTTCCTTTTTTAATTACTACTACAAGCATGGAAAGTAAACTAATTAAAAGCTACAACTAATTTTTTTGTTTTTCTTAAGGTTTTATTAAACACACAAGAAGAAAGCATAAAAGGGAAATAAACTAGCATGGTTGATACAATGAAAAAGTATGAGCACCGACATCTAGCAATGAGTGTGCGAACATGAATATAATGTCGGTGAGAAATACGTACTCCCCCAAGCTTAGGCTTTTGGCCTAAGTTGGTCTATGGCCACGGTTGGCCTGACGGATATCCATAATAATAGTTGGGGTCGTACCGCGATGAAGAAGACTCTGATTACCACTGGTTGTCAATCATCTCCGGATCCCGATGGTAATTAGACTGTCATGGAGGATCACCTTGTGGTTCCGACTCTGGCTCTATGGCTGATGTAGGGTTCCGGTAGGCGTGAATAGCCTCTAACGGAACAAGGTACTGGCCTGAAGATAAATCAAACAAGGAAGGAGCAGGCAGGGTAATAGTCTCGGGATGATGTTTATGAAAGAACAAATTGTATTTAAGCTCCCCTTTCCTATTCTTAGCAATAAAATCGTGTGCCACCATACTCTTATAATCTAAATAAACAAGAGGCATCAATTTTTCTTCCTTCTCATAAAGCCTAATAGGTATGTTAAAATGTGCAGCTAGGCGTGAAGCATAGATGCCTCCAAAGATGGGGCCCTTTGTACGGTTCAGACTTCACCATTTAGCAATAATACCGCCCATACTAACAGAGTTATCACTGAATAAACCGTGGAACAAAATAATAATATCAGGAACACTAAGGTTTCCACAGTTTCCGCGACCAATTAAGCAACGACTAGCAAATATTGTAAAGTAGCGTAAAACAGGAAAATGTATGCTAGTGATTCATGCATCGGAAACCTTCCTCGTTTCCCCTACAGTGATGGTATCAATAAACCCATCCACATCGCCGCGATGTGGTTCCTCAGTCGTGCCCTCGAAAGGGATCAAACAAACCCGACAAAAATCATAAAGTGACATCTCCTTATGCTCATCATATAAATAAAACTCCACCGTAGGTGGTGAGCTCCTAGAATGGAAATGAAAATTTTGCACAAAGATAATTGTGAGCAAGAGATACTGGTCGCGTTGGTCGTGGAGGAAAGCGGTGAGGCCTGCATTCTCAACCAATTCATAAAAATCATCATAAATCCCGGCTGCTCTCAAGAATTCATTGGAAGGCCATTCACACGGCCGAACCTCCATGGTGCGAGGCAGATTATACTTGGGCTTCGCTGCCTTTTCATTTTGCTTTTCTTTCGAGCTTCGGCTCGATGAGCCCCTCAAAAATCTCTTCATTATTTTCTGAAAAATTCTGAAATTTTTAGTAACTTCAAAATAAAAGTAAACCAAACTCAACAAAATTGATAGCTACTACTCCTACAAGTGCCTAGAGCCTATATCATGCATCAAAACTACTTTTGACCATATAAATTTGACATGCAAGCTCAAGAACAGGGTCACCTAAGCAGCAAAAATTTACAATGAATAAAGCACTAGAACAAAAACTAATTGGACCAATGGAGGATTCACATACCAAGGAACAATCTCCCCAAGCAGTTTTGTGAGAGGTGCTTTGAGCAAGGAGATCGAAAATCGCAGCAAAATAAGCTAGAACTCGTGTTTGAGATGGATATTCGTGTTTGTGGGAGGAAGAAGAAGTGTGTGGGTGCAAGAATAAATGGAGGGGGGCCACCATGGGCCCACAAGGCAGGGGGGCGCGCCCAGGGGGATAGGGCGCGCCCCTGACCCTCGTGGCCAGGTGCCAGCTCCTCCTGCTGTGTTCTCAGTGCCAAATATTCTCAAATATTCCATAAAAAATAATATTTAAATTTCACGGCATTTGGAGAACTTTTATTTTCGGGGTATTTTTATATTGCATGGATAAATCAGATAACAGATAGAAAAATACTATTTTTATTTTATTTAATATAAATAACATAAAGTAAGAGGAGGGTACAGAAGGTTGTGCCTTCTAGTTTCATCCATCTCATGCTCATCAAAAGGAATCCACTAACAAGGTTGATCAAGTCTTGTTAACGAACTCATTTCGAATAACACTATGTTACCTCAACGGGGATATGCACATCCCCAATAATAAGAATATCATATTTCTTCTTGACAGTAGGAAGAGGAAATTCAAAACCTCCAAATATAATCGATGGAATTTTTCCAATAGAGTTGATACTATGAACTTGAGGTTGTTTCCTCGGAAAGTGTACCGTATGCTCATTACCATTAACATGAAAAGTGACATTGCCTTTAGTGCAATCAATAACAGCCCCTGCAGTATTCAAAAAGGGTCTTCCAAGAATAATAGACATACTATCGTCCTCGGGAATATCAAGAATAACAAAGTCCGTTAAAATAGTAACGTTTGCAACTACAACAGGCACATCCTCACAAATACCGACAGGTATAGCAGTTGATTTATCAGCCATTTGCAAAGATATTTCAGTAGGTGTCAACTTATTCAAATCAAGTCTACGATATAAAGAGAGAGGCATAACACTAACACCGGCTCCAAGATCACATAAAGCAGTTTTAACATAGTTTCTTTTAATGGAGCATGGTATAGTTGGTACTCCTGGATCTCCAAGTTTCTTTGGTATTCCACCCTTAAAAGTATAATTAGCAAGCATGGTGGAAATTTCAGCTTCCGGTATCTTTCTTTTATTTGTAACAATATCTTTCATATACTTAGCATAAGGATTCATTTTGAGCATATCAGTTAATCGCATACGCAAAAAGATAGGTCTAATCATTTCAGCAAAGCGCTCAAAATCCTCATCATCCTTTTTCTTGGATGGTTTGGGAGGAAAAGGCATGGGTTTCTGAACCCAAGGCTCTCTTTCCTTACCGTGTTTCCTAGCAACAAAGTCTTTCTTATCATAACGTTGATTCTTTGATTGTGGGTTATCAAGATCAACAGCAGGTTCAATTTCTATATCATTATCATTACTAGGTTGAGCATCATCATGAACATTATCATTAACATTATCACTAGTTTCAGGTTCATTACCAGATTGTGTTTCAGCATCAGAGATAGAAATATCATTTGGATTCTCAGGTGTTTCAGTAATAGGTTCACTAGAAGCATGCAAAGTCCTATCATTTTTCTTTTTCTTCCTATTAGAAGGACTAGGTGCATCCACATTATTTCTCTGAGAATCTTGCTCAATTCTCTTAGGGTGGCCTTTAGGATACAAAGGTTCCTGAGTCATTCTACCACCTCTAGTCATAACTCTAACAGCGTTATCATTATTCTTACTATTCAATTCATTGAGAAAATCCTTTTGAGCTTTAAGTACTTGTTCTACTTGAGTGGTAACCATAGAAGCATGTTTACTAATAAGTTTAAGTTCACCTTTGACATTAGCCATATAATTACCCAAGTGTTCAAACATATCTGAATTGTATTTCAATTGTCTACCAAAATAAGCATTGAAGTCTTCTTGCTTAACCATAAATTTATCAAACTCATCTAAGCATGGGCTAGAAAACTTAGTAAATGGGATTTCAGCTTTATCATATCTATAGAGACAATTTACCTTTACTACCTGTGTCGGGTTATCAAGACCATGAGTTTCTTTAATAGGTAATGGATTAAGATCATATGTTTCTTCAACAGGCGGTAAATTAAGACCGTGTATTTCTTCAATAGGAGGTAAATTCTTAACATCTTCAGCTTTAATACCTTTTTCTTTCATAGATTTCTTTGCCTCTTGCATATCTTCAGGACCGAGAAATAGAATACCCCTCTTCTTCGGAGTTGGTTTAGGAATAGGCTCAGGAGATAGCTCAGGAAGTGTCCAATTATTTTCATTTGTCAACATATTATTCAATAGAATTTCAGCTTCATCCGGTGTTCTTTCCCTGAAAACAGAACCAACACAACTATCCAGGTAATCTGTGGAGGCATCGGTTAATGCATTATAAAAGATATCAAGTATTTCATTTTTGTTAAGAGGATGATCAGGCAAAGCATTAAGTAATTGGAGAAGCCTCCCCAAGCTTGTAGGAGACTATCTTCTTCAATTTGCACAAAATTATATATATCCCTTAAAGCAGCTTGTTTCTTATGAGCAGGGAAATATTTAGCAGAGAAGTAATAAATCATATCCTGGGGACTACGCACACAACCAGGATCAAGAGAATTAAACCATATCTTAGCATCACCCTTTAATGAGAATGGAAATATTTTAAGGATATAAAAGTAATGAGTTCTCTCATCATTAGTGAACAGGGTGGCTATATCATTTAATTTAGTAAGATGTGCCACAACAGTTTCAGATTCATAGCCATGAAAAGGATCAGATTCAACCAAAGTAATTATATCAGGATCAACAGAGAATTCATAATCCTTATCAGTAACAAAGATAGGTGAAGTAGCAAAAGCAGGGTCAGGTTTCATCCTAGCATTTAGAGATTGCTTATTCCATTTAGCTAATAACCTCTTAAGTTCATAACTATCTTTGCAAGCTAAAATAGCTAAAGAAGCTTCTTTATCAAAAACATAACCCTTAGGAATAACGGGCAAGTCTTCATCATCACTTTCATCAATATTATCAGATTCAATATTTTCATTCTCTCTAACCCTAGCAAGTTGTTCATCAAGAAATTCACCAAGTGGCACAGTAGTATCAAGCATAGAAGTAGTTTCATCATAAGTATCATGCATAGCAGAAGTGGCATCATCAATAACATGCGACATATCAGAACGAATAGCAGAAGCAGGTTTAGGTGTCGCAAGCTTACTCAAAACAGAAGGTGAATCAAGTGCGGAGCTAGATGGCAGTTCCTTACCTCCCCTCGTAGTTGAGGGATAAATCTTGGTTTTTGGATCTCTCAAGTTCTTCATAATGATAAGCAGATATAAATCCCAAGTGACTCAAAGAATAGAGCTATGCTCCCTGGCAACGGCGCCAGAAAATAGTCTTGATAACCCACAAGTAAAGGGGATCGCAACAGTTTTCGAGGGTAGAGTATTCAACCCAAATTTATTGATTCGACACAAGGGGAGCCAAAGAATATTCTCAAGTATTAGCAGCTGAGTTGTCAATTCAACCACACCTGGAAACTTAATATCTGCAGCAAAGTGTTTAGTAGCAAAGTAATATGATAGTAGTGGTAACGGTAGCAAAAGGTAATGATAGCAAAAGTAATGTTTTTGGTATTTTGTAGTGATGATAGCAATAGCAACGGAAAAGTAAATAAGCGAAGAACAATATATGGAAAGCTCGTAGGCAATGGATTGGTGATGGAGAATTATGCCGGATGCGGTTCATCATGTAACAATCATAACCTAGGGTGACACAGAACTAGCTCCAATTCATCAATGTAATGTAGGCATGTATTCCGAATATAGTCATACGTGCTTATGGAAAAGAACTTGCATGACATCTTTTGTCCTACCCTCCCGTGGCAGCGGGGTCCTAATGGAAACTAAGGGATATTAAGGCCTCCTTTTAATAGAGTACCGGAACAAAGCATTAGCACATAGTGAATACATGAACTCCTCAAACTATGGTCATCACCGGTAAGTATCCCGATTATTGTCACTTCGGGGTTAACGGATCATAACACATAATAGGTGACTATAGACTTGCAAGATAGGATCAAGAACTCTCATATATTGATGAAAACATAATAGGTTCAGATCTGAAATCATGGCACTCGGGCCCTAGTGACAAGCATTAAGCATAGCAAAGTCATAGCAACATCAATCTCAGAACATAGTGGATACTAGGGATCAAACCCTAACAAAACTAACTCGATTACATGATAGATCCCATCCAACCCATCACCGTCCAGCAAGCCTACGATGGAATTACTCACGCACGGCGGTGAGCATCATGAAATTGGTGATGGAGGATGGTTGATGATGACGATGGTGACGGATTCCCCTCTCCGGAGCCCCAAACGGACTCCAGATCAGCCCTCCCGAGAGGTTTTAGGGCTTGGCGGCGGCTCTGTATCGTAAAACGCGATGAATTCTTCTCCCTGATTTTTCTCTCTCCGAAACCAAATATATAGAGTTGGAGTTGAGGTCGGAGGAGCTCCAGGGGGCCCACGAGGTAGGGGGCGCGCCCTAGGGGGGCAGGCACGCCCCACCCTCGTGGACAGGTGGTGGGCCCCCTGGTCTTCATCTTTTGCAAGGATTTTTTATTATTTATGAATAGATGTTCCGTGAACTTTCAGGTCATTCAGAGAACTTTTGTTTCTGCACATAAATAACACCATAGCAATTCTGCTGAAAACAGCGTCAGTCCGGGTTAGTTCCATTCAAATCATGCGAGTTAGAGTCCAAAACAAGGGCAAAAGTGTTTGGAAAAGTAGATACGACGGAGACGTATCAAGCCTCTAGTTGACTAGCTCGTTGATCAATAGATGGTTACGGTTTCCTAACCATGGACATAGGATGTCATTGATAACGGGATCACATCATTAGGATAATGATGTGATGGACAAGACCCAATCCTAAGCATAGCACAAGATAGTGTAGTTCGTCTGCTAAAGCTTTTCTAATGTCAAGTATCTTTTCCTTAGACCATGAGATTGTGTAACTCCCGATACCGTAAGTGTAACACCCGCAGTGTCATGCTACAGTAATCCCCTGGTAATGGTGCCATGTCATCATGTTACTGTTGCTAATCTTCACTTGATCCAAATCACTATTCAAATTCGAATCCAATCTAAAGTCAAAAATTCATATTTGTCAGACATGAAATCTAAAATGTTCATCATCTGACATTTATTCTTTTGATAATATTGTCAGTGAACTAACTTTTTTCCAAAATGTCTAAGTGCCCTAAACTAGTTAAAACAGTGGCTAAAGCATTTAAATTAAATGCTTTTTAAGTTAAAAAATGCTAAGCTAATGTATTATAATGTTAAGCTTAATGTGGCAGTAGCCTAAGTTACTATTATGCTAAGTGTAAATTTTATAGATTATAAAACTGTTTTGCTTTTTGAAAATAAAAGAAAGCACAGAAGTTTAAAAAAAATAAAACCACAAAACTTTAAAAGGAGAAGGGGCCCCCACCCCTGTCTGCCTGGGCAGGCCCAGTCGGCCCAATAGACCAAGCCAGCCCAGCCAGCCCCCTTGCTCTCCTTACCCACCCTGAGCCGAACCCTAGCCGGTTCCCTCCCCACTCGCCCCCACTTCCCTCCCCCACGCCCCGCTCCTCCTCTGCCCCCCCCCCCGATTGGATCGGGGGGATCGAACCCGTCTCCGCCCGACCGCCCCATCGCCACCTCGTCGGCACCCGTCCCTCCTTCTCCTCCCGTCCGTGTGCCGCCCCGACCCCTCCACCCCCGACCTGGAACGGGGGCTCAACCCCGCGGCGTCCCGAGCTCGATCCCGCGCCTCCCATCGCCGCCGTCGCTCGGACCCCCCATGCCGGACCGCCTCCTTGACCACGCCCCACCTCTCCATCGCCGGCGCCAACGCCTCACCGCCGCATCACCACAACCGTCCCTGACCTCTTCCTTGCCGGTTGACCTAGAGCCACGCCGTCCCCTTCCCTCCAACGTCGGTGAGGGCCTCGCCCCCTCCTCTCTCAGTCGCGAACGCACTCTGACGCCCGCTCCATGTCACCGGTCGCCTACGCCGCCCTCTCCCGCTCGCAGAGGCCTGCGCTCTCCCGTGCCCGGTTTCGGCCATTTCCGCACGCCGCCGTCGTCGTCGTGGGTTTCGGCAACCCCCGCGTCGCCAGCCGCCGCGGACCGACGCCCGCCGTCGCCCCTGACCCGTAGCCGCTCTCGGCTAAGCAAAGGGTCACCGGAGCGGCGAGTCCAGCGACCCACCGCCGCCCTTTGTACCCATTGCCGGCGTGCCCCTGCGCGGGTCACTGCCAAGTGGGCCCTGCCGGGTTAGCCACTGACCATCACCACTAACCAGGGCCTAAGCCCCGCCCACTGACTTCCCGTGCCCGCACACTTTTTAACTTAATTAAAATAGGGTTAAAACCATGTTTAAATCTCTAGAGTATGACATGTGGGCCCCCCTGTTAATTAAACTGATTTTTTAAATAAATCTAGTAACTAACAGCCACTGACCGTGGGGCCCAGCCCCTTTAAAAAACAACAAAATTTATTTAAAAAATAAGAATAAGTAATTAGTTAATTAACTAATTAATTAAATAGGTAATTAATTAACTCTATTCAGTACCTAGTTAACTTGATTAGTTAATTAAAATTGTTAATTAGTTGTTAGTCTATGACAGAACGGTCCCACACGTAAGGGTTGACTTTGGTCAGCTCTGTTGACTACTGACATAATGATGATGTCATGCTGATGCAATAACCCCGTTTTAGATTTAATAATAATTTTAGAATATTGCATAAAACTTTAACAAATTAATTTAAATTAATCCGTAGCTCGGATCGAAAAACTTTGTACATGAAAGTTGCTCAGAACGACGAGACGAATCCGAATTCGCAGCCCGTTCGTCCGCCACACATCCCTAGCATAGCGAACACACAACTTTCCCCTCCGATTCATCTATCAAAAAACGTGAAACACCGGGGATACTTTCCCGGATGTTTCCCCCCTTCGCCGGTATCACCTCCTACCGCGTTAGGTCACACCCAGCACATCTTATTGCCATGTTATGCTTTGTGGTGCTATGTTTTCTTTATATTTATTGTTTCTTCCCCCTCTTCTCTCCGGTAGATCCCGAGATCGATGCTGCCCTTGTGATCGACTACGTCAACGACGACCCCCCTCCTTGCCAGAGCAACCAGGCAAGCAAACCCCCCTTGAGCATTCCGATATCGCCCATTTCCTTCCCTCTCATGCTTGCATTAGAACTGCTACTGGTTTATGTATGATCCTACTCTCATGCATAGCCTGTTTTTTGTTACCTGCTTTCATACCTTACCTGCTTATTCTAAACCGCTTAGTATAGGTTGGTTAGAGATCCATCAGTGACCCACCTTGTCCCAGTTGCCTTGCTTTATGTTCGATGACTCGATCAACGTGATCGACGTCCAGGCCCCGACACCACACATCACCCTCCCTAGTTGTACGACTCTGCAGAGTTACCATCGAGTGCCGAGGGTGGAACCTCTTGCATCGCTCCTGATGAGGTCTCCGTAGCGTAGCTATACGGTCGAGGTCATCGAGGGTGATTTCCTCCTTAACCACTCCCGTTACGGCTCTGTCGTGCAACCCATAAAACGTGAACCTCGAGGGTGGATCCTCTTACGTTCACCTTGATGACAACATCGAGTGGAATTCACCGGGGGTGATTCCTCGGGTTTTCCCTTTGGTGTTAGACACACAGTTACTATGGTTACTATGACTTACACTAAACCATGTTACTAAAGACAGGTCGACCCTGAGGGGTACCCGCGCGAGCTTAATAGTGAGTAATGTGGAGTCGGGTTGACCTGGAAGGTGCCCACGAGATACTTACGAGGCGTGGCCGGGCATTCTTAGCCCTTGCCGCAAGTACTCAAGACGGGGCGACGGGGTCACATCGATCGTGAGTCTCTGCTCGTTACCGCGGGTTCATAATCCACTACGATTTGGATATTTGATCCAAGGGGCCTCTGGCCTGATAGCACTAACCATCACGTGGGCATAGTATGGGTGTTCTGCGTCGTATACATCAACTGAAGCTTAATAGACGTCAGCGACTGAGCGGCGCACGCCGGGTTGGACTGGTAAGCACCTACCTTGTTGAAGAAGGTAGCTAGGTCTGCTCACCGGCCGCCCACACAACGTGCAGGAGTTCCCGAGGAGATGGCCCATGAACCCTGGGGGCACGGGATTAGTCCGGCGTGTTGGCCTCTCTATTAAGCCTAGGTCAGGTTGTGGCGTATTGTTTGGCCGAGGCTGGGCATGACCCAGGAAAGTGTGTCCGGCCGGAGTTAATCGAGCGTGGTGGGTAAGTTGGTGCACCCCTGCAGGGAAGAAAACATCTATCGATAGCCTGTCCTATGGTAACGGACACTTGGAGTTGTATCCCGATCGATACAACTAGAACTTGATACTTGTGATGAGAACTGGATGATGATGAGACTTGGATATGAGATGATAACTGGATAGTATGGCTCTAGGATTGTTTTCTCGCAGGGAGTCGAGAAAGGATCTCTGGTCGAGGTTGATAACTGTACTGCTACTTTACCTTATGTTACTCTACTCTTTCCTGTTGCTGCAAGATGGTGGTTTCCAAAAGATGCTAGTCTTCGATAGGCTAGGCTTTCCCCTTCCCTTATGGCATTCTGAAGTTTAGTCCACAGATACAACCCATTCCTTTGATACAGATGCATACTTAGTTTAGATCTGATGTAAGTCTTGCGAGTACTTTGGATGAGTACTCACGGTTGCTTTGCTACTTCTTTTCCCCCATACCCGATTGTTGTGACCAGATGATGGAGCCCAGGAGCCAGACGACGCCACCGATGACTGCTACTACCCGGAGGATGCCTACTACTACGTGAAGACCCCCAACGACTAGGAGTAGTTAGGAGGCTCCCAGGCAGGAGGCCTTGCCTTTTCGATCATTGTTGCTTTTGTGCTAGCCTTCTTAAGGCAATCTTGTCTAACCTATGTCTGTACTCAGATATTGTTGCTTCTGCTGACTCTTGTGTATTCAAGCTTATGTATTCGAGCCCTCGAGGCCCCTGGCTTGTGTAATATAAAGCTTGTATTATTTTATGTTGTGTCTAGAGTTGTGTTGTGATATCTTCCCGTGAGTCCTTGATCTTGATCATACACATTTGCGTGTATGATTAGTGTATGATTGAATCAAGGGCGTCACAAGTTGGTATCAGAACCGACTGCCTGTCGGAAGCCCCCTTTCCAACTCCTTGGCCGAAGTTGAGTCTAGTCGTCCGAAAACTGTTTTACTAACTTGGCTGTGTGGCTTACGGGCCCATGCCGCCAATTGGGTGGTATTAGGATCTTTTACTCCTCGCCTATACTCTGGGATTCTGATCTCTCTTCTATTCGGGTTAAATGATTTTATTAACTCTAACATTAGGATCTCGTAACTACTTCCTCCCGAGAGCCCCTTATTACAGATGATCGCCTGCTGCACCAGAAGATTCCGAAGGTACCCTACGATGTGCCCGTCACCTTTGCAATTCTCTGACACCGATATATCCTTATGGATAACTACGTACGCTTGCCATTCTTCAGTCATTCCATGTTGCTCTTGTTATTACAAGATGCCCTGAAATACTCTCTGTTGCCCCGAGAATCCTTTGAGCTTACTGCCTTGCAGTTCTTTACCACATGAATACCCCTACGGATAATTCCTCGCACTTATCGAGTATTCGCTTATCCCTAGCTGTTCTTGTGTTTCACAAAATTCTTCGAAATGCTATTCGATCTTCTGAAAATCCTTAGTAGCCTATTGCTCTTGTTCTTCCTTGCCCGCTTGCATTTGGTTAATTCCATATATCTAGCAATATTCATTAAAATCCTTTGCGATTGTCGTCCTTACCCTATCGATTCAACATGTGTGTGAATGCACATAATCTTCAGTTGATCCTTTTAAATGATCTTTCCAGCTCAGACCTCACCCAGACATGAGCTGGTTCTCGGCAAACCAAACCTTAATCGATTGTCGATCTATATCTATTCTACTTACTTGTCCTTTGATTAGAGCATCTGCTTCTGATCCCTCGAATTGGAAATCATAATTTCTTTGCATTAAGCATCGAATTATTCAGTTGTTTCTATAATCCAATACCTTTGCATTCTTTTCTTCTTCTGATTGAGTAATGATACTCAAAATAGATCCATCGAGGACCGTTGAATCGTTTGTTGGATTATTATCCGGCAGTTCCCTTCATGTTCAAAATTTTGTGCGCTCTTCCCCGGATACATATTGCCTTTGGTAAATTTATTCTCCGCTTTGTCAACCATGCTCTGCTTTCGAGCTTGATGTTAATTACCTCTAAAGTTTTTGCAAATGTTCCTAAAATGCCCCAATGTGTTGAACTTATGCCTTCCATAATCCGAGTGAACCCGAGAGTTCTCACGAGTCTTACTCTTCTGGTGCTTCGCCAGATAAATCCCCTGCACTAGAGTTTCTTCGAAAAACGAGGAGTGAATGAAAGGTTATGCATTGAAGAAGTGGGAGTCGACCTTGAACCCTTGTGTTCATGCCCATGGACCCGATGTAGAACTTATCGTGGAAGCTGCTCGTAAAAATGATTACCCCTTGTTATAAGTTCATCTTGTATTAGTGCTTTGATCATTCATAACCGTGGTTCCGACCATAGTTTCTCCTTAACTCCATTTCCCGGACAAGTTAAAATACTTGTCTTCTGAAGATCATTTCATCTGTCTAACCTCTATTTTTGATCTACCTCAAGTATTTCCCCTTGTTATCTCGAGGATATTGTGTCATTGCACAACCACTAGTGAATTCTCATTGGAATGATACTCCATCACATCATTCCTAGCTTGATCGGTTATATCATTATCATGCTAAATTTTAACTGTGCTACCAGGTCCTTTCCGGAGCACAAATTTTGACGACGAGCTAAGCTTATGTCGATCTTCCTCGTCATACCATTTTGCCATGAACAGCAAGCTTGCTTTCAAGTTTGTGTCGTACTCGTAGTTCCAATAACCTTTCGCTTCATCATTCCATTGACTTGATGTCATCGCCGATCGATTACATCTTCATGAAATCTCTCGACAAATGTGTCGTTATCATCATCAACTTTCTGAGATCTTCCAGGATATCAATCGAATTCATGATGAGAAATACAACCCTTGCCCCTCGATGATTTGTGTTATCATGGACAACATTCTTGCCTTGCCCAACACAAACTTGTTCATATAATTTTGAAAATACATTCTTTTTGACATGTCGATGGGTTGTTGCTGAGCCCGTTGGCCACATCCTCATGTTTCCTTGCTGAAATTGTATGACTTGTTTTCTAAGTTGTTTCCGATGGATCTTTTGTGTATCCGAAGTCTGACCTTTCCCTGATGACCATGTCAACACTATCCTGAAGCATGTGTGTGGTACTCAGATCATCAACAAAAACATTGGGAGCACAATGCTAACTATTCTTGATCAATTATCCAAACACCATTGTATGGGTAAACCTCATAAGTTCCTTGCCCTTTATCTAAACAATTTAATACTTGGAGTCCAATCATGCTCTGCCTTTCCTTGGGAAAGTTATACTCTAATACTTGGGTATAAATGTAGGGGAACATAGTAATTTCAAAAAAAATCCTACGCACACACAAGATCATGGTGATGCATAGCAACAAGAGAGGAGAGTGTTGTCTACGTACCCTCGTAGACCGGCAACGGAAGCGTTGACACAACATAGATGAAGTAGTCGTACGTCTTCCCGATCCGACCGATCCAAGTACCGAACGTACGGCACCTCCGAGTTCTGCACACGTTCAACTCGGTGACGTCCCTCGAGCTCCAATCCAGCAAAATGTTGAGGGAGAGTTTCGTCAGCATGACGGCGTGATAACGGTGATGACGTTCTACCGACGCAGGGCTTCGCCTAAGCACCACTATGATATGACCGAGGTGGAATATGGTGGAAGGGGGCACCGCACACGGCTAAGGAATGATCACAAAGATCAACTTGTGTGTCATGGGGTGCCCCCTTGCCCCCGTATATAAAGGAGGGAGAGGGGGAGGTGCGGCTGGCCCAAGGGGTGCGCCTGGAGGAGTCCTACTCCCACCGGGAGTAGGACTCCCCCCTCTTGCCTTGTTGGAAAAGGAAGGGGGAAGGGAGAAAGAGGAAAGGGGGGCGCCGCCCCCCCTTCCATGTCATATTCGGACTAGGGGGGGAGGGGGCGCGCGGCCTGCCCTGACCGGCCCTCCTCTTCACCCTTAGGGCCCATGTAGGCCCAATAACCCCCGGGGGGTTCCGGTAACCCCCCGGTACTCCGCTAAAATCCTGATTTCACCCGGAATGTTTCCGATATCCAAATATAGGCTTCCAATATATAAATCTTTATGTCTCGACCATTTTAAGACTCATCGTCATGTCCGTGATCACATCCGGGACACCGAACAACCTTCGGTACATCAAAGCACAAAAAACCTAATTACGATCGTCAACAAACTTTAAGCGTGCGGACCCTACGGGTTCGAGAACTATGTAGACATGAACGAGACACGTCTCCAGTCAATAACCAATAGCAGAACCTGGATGCTCATATTGGCTCCTACATATTCTACGAAGATCTTTATCATTCAGACCGCATAATAATATACGTTGTTCCCTTTGTCATCAGTATGTTACTTGCCCGAATTCGATCGTCGGTATCTCAATACCTAGTTCAATCTCGTTACCGGCAAGTCTCTTTACTCGTTCCGTAATACATCATCCCACAACTAACTTATTAGTTGCAACACTTGCAAGGCTTGAGTGATGTGCATTACCGAGAGGGCCTAGAGATACCTCTCCGACAATCAAAGTGACAAATCCTAATCTCGAAATACGCCAACCCACCAAATACCTTCGGAGACACCTGTAGAGCACCTTTATAATCACCCAGTTACATTGTGACGTTTGGTAGCACACAAAGTGTTCCTCCGGTAAATGGGAGTTGCATAATCTCATAGTCATAGGAACGTATATAAGTTATGAAGAAAGCAATAGCAACAAACTAAACGATCAAGTGCTAAGCTAATGGAATGGGTCAAGTCAATCACATCATTCTCCTAATGGTGTGATCTCGTTAACCAAATAACAACTCATGTCTATGGTTAGGAAACATAACCATCTTTGATCAACGAGCTAGTCAAGTAGAGGCATACTAGTGACACTCTGTTTGTCTATGTATTCACACATGTATTATGTTTCCGGTTAATACAATTCTAGCATGAATAATAAACATTTATCATGATACAAGGAAATAAATAATAACTTTATTATTGCCTCTAGGGCATATTTCCTTCAGTCTCCCACTTGCACTAGAGTCAATAATCTAGATTACACAGTAATGATCCTAACACCCATGGAGCCTTGGTGCTGATCATGTTTTGCTCGTGGAAGAGGCTTAGTCAGCGGGTCTGCAACATTCAGATCCGTATGTATCTTGCAAATTTCTATGTCTCCCACTTGGACTAAATCCCAAATGGAATTGAAGCGTCTCTTGATGTGCTTGGTTCTCTTGTGAAATCTGGATTCCTTTGCCAAGGCAATTGCACCAGTATTGTCACAAAAGATTTTCATTGGATCCGATGCACTAGGTATGACACCTAGATCAGATATGAACTCCTTCATACAGACTCCTTCACTTGCTGCTTCTGAAGCAGCTATGTACTCCGCTTCACATGTAGATCCCGCCATGATGCTTTGTTTAGAACTGCACCAACTGACAGCTCCACCGTTTAATGTAACACATATCCGGTTTGTGATTTAGAATCGTCCAGATCAGTGTCAAAGCTTGCATCAACGTAACCATTTACGATGAGCTCTTTGTCACCTCCATATACGAGAAACATATCCTTAGTTCTTTTCAGGTACTTCAGGATGTTCTTGACCGCTGTCCAGTGATCCACTCCTAGATTACTTTGGTACCTCCCTGCTAGACTTATAGCAAGGCACACATCAGGTCTGGTACACAGCATTGCTTGCATGATAGAGCCTATGGCTGAAGCATAGGGAACATCTTTAATTTTCTCTCTATCTTCTGCAGTGGTCAGACATTGAGTCTTACTCAACTTCACACCTTGTAACATAGGCAAGAACCCTTTCTTTGCTTGATCCATTTTGAACTTCTTCAAAACTTTGTCAAGGTATGTGCTTTGTGAAAGTCCAATTAAGTGTCTTGATCTATCTCTATAGATCTTAATGCCAAATATGTAAGCAGCTTCACCGAGGTCTTTCATTGAACAACTCTTATTCAAGTGTCCCTTTATGCTATCCAGAAATTCTATATTATTTCCAATCAATAATATGTCATCTACATATAATATCAGAAACGCTACAGAGCTCCCACTCACTTTCTAGTAAATACAGGCTTCTCCAAAAGTCTGTATAAAACCAAATGCTTTGATCACACTATCAAAGCGTTTATTCCAACTCCGAGAGGCTTGCACCAGTCCATAAATGGATCGCTGGAGCTTGCACACTTTGTTAGCTCCCTTTGGATCGACAAAACCTTCTGGTTGCATCATATATAACTTCTCTTCCAGAAATCCATTCAGGAATGCAGTTTTGACATCCATTTGCCAAATTTCATGATCATAAAATGTGGCAATTGCTAACATGATTCGGACAAACTTAAGCATCACTACGGGTGAGAAGGTCTCATCGTAGTCAATCCCTTGAACTTGTCGAAAACCTTTTGCAACAAGTCGAGCTTTTTAGACAGTAACATTACCGTCAGCGTCAGTCTTCTTCTTGAAGATCCATTTATTCTCAATTGCTTGCCGATCAACGGGCAAGTCAACCAAAGTCCACACTTTGTTCTCATACATGGATCCCATCTCAGATTTCATGGCTTCTAGCCATTTTGCGGAATCTAGGCTCACCATCGCTTCTTCATAGTTCGTAGGTTCATCATGATCTAGTAGCATGACTTCCAGAACAAGATTACCATACCACTCTAGTGCGGATCTTACTCTGGTTGATCTACGAGGTTCGGTAGTAACTTGATGTGAAGTTTCATGATCATTATCATTAGCTTCCTCACTAATTGGTGTAGGTGTCACAGAAAACGGTTTTTGTGATGTACTACTTTCCAATAAAGGGAGCAGGTACAGTTACCTCATCAAGTTCTACTTTTCTCCCACTCACTTCTTTCGAGAGAAACTCCTTCTCTAGAAAAACTCCGAATTTAGCAACAAAAGTCTTGCCTTCGGCTCTATGATAGAAGGTGTACCCAACAGTCTCCTTTGGGTATCCTATGAAGACACATTTCTCCGATTTGGGTTCGAGCTTATCAGGTTGAAGCTTTTTCACATAAGCATCGCAGCCCCAAACTTTCAGAAACGACAACTTTGGTTTCTTGCCAAACCATAGTTCATAAGGCGTCGTTTCAACGGATTTTGATGGTGTCCTATTTAATGTGAATGCAGCCGTCTCTAAAGCATAACCCCAAAACTATAGCGGTAAATCAGTAAGAGACATCATAGATCGCACCATATCTAATAAAGTACGATTACGACATTCGGACACACCATTATGCTGTGGTGTTCCGGGTGGCGTGAGTTGCGAAACTATTCCACATTGTTTCAAATGCAGACCAAACTCGTAACTCAAATATTCTCCTCCACGATCAGATCGTAGAAACTTTATTTTCTTGTTACGATGATTTTCAACTTCACTCTAAAATTCTTTGAACTTTTCAAATGTTTCAGACTTATGTTTCATTAAGTAGATATACCCATATCTGCTTAAATCATCTGTGAAGGTGAGAAAATAACGATATCTGCCACAAGCCTCAACATTCATTGGACCACATACATCTGTATGTATGATTCCCAACAAATCCATTGCTCTCTCCATAGTACCGGAGAACGGCGTTTTAGTCATCTTACCCATGAGGCACGGCTCGCAAGTACCAAGTGATTCATAATCAAGTGGTTCCAAAAGTCCATCAGTATGGAGTTTCTTCATGCGCTTTACACCGATATGACCTAAACGGTAGTGCCACAAATAAGTTGCACTATCATTATCAACGCTGCATCTTTTGATTTCAACATTATGAATATGTGTATCACTACTATCGAGATTCATTAAAAATAGACAACTCTTTAAGGGTGCATGACCATAAAAGATATTACTCATATACATAGAACAACCATTATTCTCTGATTTAAATGAATAACCGTCTCGCATCAAACAAGATCCAGATATAATGTTCACGCTCAACGGTGGCACCAAATAACAATTATTTAGGTCTAATACTAATCCCTAAGGTAGATGTAGAGGTAGCGTGCCGACCGCGATCACATCGACTTTGGAACCATTTCCCACGCGCATCGTCACCTCGTCCTTAGCCAATCTTTGCTTAATCTGTAGCCCCTGTTTCGAGTTGCAAATGTTAGCAACAGAACTAGTATCAAATACCCAGGTGCTACTGCGAGCATTAGTAAGGTACACATCAATAACATGTATATCACATATACCTTTGTTCACTTTGCCATCCTTCTTATCCGCCAAATACTTGGGGCAGTTCCGCTTCCAGTGACCAGTCTGCTTGCAGTAGAAGCACTCAGTCTCAGGCTTAGGTATAGACTTGGGTTTCTTCTCCTGAGCAGCAACTTGTTTGCTGTTCTTCTTGAAGTTCCCTTTCTTCTTCCCTTTGCCCTTTTTCTTGAAACTGGTGGTCTTATTGACCATCAACACTTGATGCTCCTTCTTGATTTCTACCTCCGCGGCTTTTAGCATCGCGAAGATCTCAGGAATAGTCTTATTCATCCCTTGCATATTATAGTTCATCACGAAGCTTTTATAGCTTGGTGGCAGTGATTGAAGAACTCTGTCAATGACACTATCAACAGCAAGATTAACCCCCAGTTGAGTCAAGTGATTATGATACCCAGACATTTTGAGTATATGTTCACTGACAGAACTATTCTCCTCCATCTTGCAGCTATAGAACTTATTGGAGACTTCATATCTCTCAATCTGGGCATTTGCTTGAAATATTAACTTCAACTCCTGGAACATCTCATATGCTCCATGACGTTCAAAACGTCGTTGAACACCCGGTTCTAAGTCGTAAAGCATGGCACACTGAACTATCGAGTAGTCATCGGCTTTGCTCTGCCAGACATTCATAACATCTGGTGTTGCTCCTGCAGCAGGCTTGGCACTTAGCGGTGCTTTCAGGACGCAATTCTTCTGTGCAGCAATGAGGATAATCCTCAAGTTACGGACCCGGTCCGTGTAATTGCTACCATCATCTTTCAACTTTGCTTTCTCAAGGAACGCATTAAAATTCAACGGAACAACAGCACGAGCCATCTATCTACAATCAAACATATACAAGCAAGATACTATCAGGTACTAAGTTTATGATAAATTTAAGTTCAATTAATCATATTACTTAAGAACTCCCACTTAGAAAGATATCCCTCTAATCTTCTAAGTGATCACGTGATCCATCAACTAAACCATGTCCGATCATCACGTGAGATGGAGTAGTATCAATGGTGAACATCAATATGTTGATCATATCTACTATATGATTCATGCTCGACCTTTCGGTCTCCGTGTTCCGAGGCCATATCTGTTATATGCTAGGCTAGTCAAGTTTAACCTGAGTATTCCGCGTGTGCAACTATTTTGCACCCGTTGTATTTGAACGTAGAGCTTGAACGTAGCCTATCACACTCGATCATCACGTGGTGTCTCAACACGAAGAACTTTCGCAACGGTGCATACTCGGGGAGAACACTTATACTTTGATAATTTAGTGAGGGATCATCTTATAATGCTACCGTCAATCAAAGCAAGATAAGATGCATAAAAGATAAACATCACATGCAATCAATATAAGTGATATGATATGGCCATCATCATCTTGTACTTGTGATCTCCATCTCTGAAATACCATCATACAAAACATGATCATCTCATACAATAAAATTTAGCATCATGTCTTGACCATATCACATCACAACATGCCCTACAAAAACAAGTTAGATGTCCTCTACTTTGTTGTTGCAAGATTTATGTGGCTGCTACGGGCTTAGCAAGAACCGTTCTTACCTACGCATCAAAACCACAATGATAGTTTGTCAAGTTGGTGCTGTTTTAACCTTCGCAAGGACCGGGCGTAGCCACACTTGGTTCAACTAAAGTTGGAGAAACTGACACCCGCCAGCCACCTGTGTGCAAAGCACGTCGGTAGAACCAGTCTCGCGTAAGCGTACGCGTAATGTCAGTCCGGGCCGCTTCATCCAACAATATCGGCGAACCAAAGTATGACATGCTGGTAAGCAGTATGACTTATATCGCCCACAACTCACTTGTGTTCTACTCGTGCACAACATCAACGCATAAAACCTAGGGTCGGATGCCACTGTAGGGGAACGTAGTAATTTCAAAAAAATTCTAACGCACACGCAAGATCATGGTAATGCATAGCAACGAGAGAGGAGAGTGTTGTCTACGTACCCTCGTAGACCGGCAACGGAAGCATTGACACAACATAGAGGAAGTAGTCGTACGTCTTCCCGATCTGACCGATCCAAGTACCAAACGTACGGCACCTCCGAGTTCTGCACACGTTCAACTCGGTGACGTCCCTCGAGCTCCGATCCAGCAAAGTGTTGAGGGAGAGTTTCATCAGCGCGACGGCATGATGACGATGATGATGTTCTACCGACGCAGGGCTTCGCCTAAGCACTGCTACGATATGACCGAGGTGGAATATGGTGGAAGGGGCACCACACACGGCTAAGGAACGATCACGAAGATCAACTTGTGTGTCATGGGGTGCCCCCTTACCCCCGTATATACAGGAGGGAGAGGGGGAGGTGTGGCCGGCCCAAGAGGTGCACCTGGAGGAGTCCTACTCCCACCGGGAGAAGGACTCCCCCCTCTTGCCTTGTTGGAAAAGGAAGGGGGAAGGGAGAAAGAGGAAAGGGGGGCGCCGCCCCCCCTTCCTTGTCCTATTTGGACAAGGGGGAGGGGGCGCGCAGCCTGCCCTGGCCGGCCCTCCTCTTCTCCCTTAGGGCCCATGTAGGCCTAATAACCCCCGGGGGGGTTCCGGTAACCCCCCGGTACTCCGGTAAAATCCTGATTTCACCCGGAATGTTTCCGATATCCAAATATAGGATTCCAATATATCTATCTTTATGTCTCGACCATTTAGAGACTCCTCGTCATGTCCATGATCACATCCGGGACACCAAACAACCTTCGGTACATCAAAACACAAAAACCCTAATTACGATCGTCACCGAACTTTAAGCGTGCGGACCCTACGGGTGAAAGGGCATTTCCCTACTTTATGTTCTGGATGATGATGACAACCCTTTGTTGGTCTAATCGTGTGCTATACGTTTCAGGTTCTCGATTCTTAGGCTTACATCGGATTGCTATTGCCTCTCATAGGAAAAGATCGAAGACGTGTCCTCTACGCTTTTATTCTCTTTGGTCGTAGGGAACCCGTACTATCAAGAGGGAATCCTCATTAGAAAGCACTGGGGGTATCTTTTCACGTACACGTTCATCTCCCCTACTTTGTCTTCCTCAGGTGTTAGAGAGTGAGAGTTTTTCCTTGTCTCTTCCCCTATCCTTCCTGCTCACTGTTTCTGCCCAGCGGTTGTACCACTCTCTGGAGCGGTTGTACCGCTGGGTCTTGTCGCTCACCAGCTTTGCTCGAGTGGTTGTACCGCTGCCTCCGGGCGGCGGTACCGCCACCATGCTCTGCAAATGCTGGGGCAGTGGTTCCGTCCATGCACCGCTCAAGTACCGCTCACGCTTCTATTTTGATGCGGTTCTTGGTGGTAGTGGCCCGGTTGGTCCGGTTGTTCCACGATGACCGGTACCACCGGTGGTCCGAGTGGTTCTTCCGCTCAAAACTTAGCCGCCCAAGTGATCAAGGCCATGCGGTTGTTCCAGCCAGGCACCGCCCAAGTACCGGTCATGCTCCTGTTTTGATGCGGTGGTTGTGTGGTGGCCAGGCGGTTAGTCCGGTTATTTTTCTTAACCGGTACTACCGCCCGCCTGTCCGGTTGTACCGCTTGGTAGGGTTCTGCAGATACACCGTGAGTCCCGGTTGTACCGGGACGAGGACCGGTTGTACCGCTGCAGTGCAAAAAAAACGCAGTAACGGTTGGAATTGTTGGCTACTATATAAGTGAGCTTCTCCCACCTACCACTCTCACCTTTGACCTCTCTCACTCCACCATTAATGCACTTCAAGCTCTCTTGCCCGATCTCTCTCTCTAGCCACTCAAACTTGTTGATTTGCTAGGGATTGAAGGAGGAGACCTAGATCTACACTTCCACCAAAGGATATTTTCTTCCCCCATACTTTCTTGTGTGGATTTTGTTACTCTTGGGTGTTTGAGAACCCTAGACGGTTGAGGTCACCTCGGAGCCATATTCCATTGTGGTGAAGCTTCGTGGTTTCGTTGGGAGCCTCCAATTAAGTTGTGGAGAGAGCCCCAACCTTGTTTGTAAAGGTTCGTCGCCGCCTTCAAGGGCACCAATAGTGGAATCACGGCATCTCGCATTGTGTGAGGGCATGAGGAGAATACGGTGGCCCTAGTGGCTTCTTGGGGAGCATTGTGCCTCCACACCGCTCCAACGGAGACGTACTTCCTCTCAAAGGGAAGGAACTTCGGCAACACATCCTCGTCTCCACCGTCTCCACTCTTGGTTATCTCGTGCCTTTATTTGAGCAAGCTTATTTGTTTCATATCACTTGCTTGCTTGTGTTCCTATCCTTGTTGCATCATATAGGTCGCTCACCTAGTTGCATATCTAGACAACCTACTTTGATGCAAAGTTTAAATTGTTAAAGAAAAGCTAAAAATTGTTAGTTGCCTATTCACCCCCCCCCTCTAGTCAACCATATCGATCCTTTCAATTGGTATCAGAGCCTCGTCTCTTTATTAAGGACTTAACCGTCCAAAGAGTATGGTTGATACCATAGACAGTGTGGAGGAACACTCCGGTGTGAATCCGACCTCGTCTACGTGCGATGGGGGAACGTCGGTCTCTCGTGAGGAGTTCAATGTGGCCTTGGAGACATTGAAAAACTCCATGACGACCGAAGTTGAAAGCATGTTTACTAAATTTCTTGAGGGGTTTAAACTATCCACCACACCGTTGAAAGTGGGTGACCCCGCCGACAAGGTGACAGATGCTATCCCCGACAAGGGGGAAGCTAGTAGTGAAAAGGCTCCTTCTTCTAGTGGTAAGAATGGGACCGGCATCTTTGCCCATGTGGAACCACAACTTGTTTATGGTGGACCGGTTCCTTCCACTCATTTGAATCATGCCGGTCCTCCCCCTAAGATTGTGAAAAATGAGGACTTTGATTCTTGGGTTTACCGCTTTAAACTTTATTTAAATCATGTGAACACTAACCTTTGGAGAATCATTGAAGAAGGTTTCTATCTGCATGATCCAAGCAACTTCACTCCTCGAGAAGTCGCGGACAATCAATTCAATGAGAATGCTCTCTTCATCATTCAAGATGCAATTCCACCCGAAGACCTACCTCATCTTCGTCCCTTCGCCTTGGCCAAAGATGCATGGCATTGTGTTGTCTCTCTCTACCGGGGAAGCGCAAGCATTCAACGCTCCAACTATGAAGTGGTACAAGATGAGGCCGATGAGTTTGCAATGAAAGAAGATGAAGAACCTCGTGAGCTTTATCGGAGAGTAACCAAACTCGCGGTCTCACTACGAGATCACGGGAGCAAGGACACGAATGACAATTGGATCAAGTGCAAATTCCTCAAGCCAATGATGCCCTATCACAAGGCCATGTCCTCCGTCATTCGTCAAAGACCGGACTTCCACACTTTGACCTCAAGCGAAGTGTTGGATGAGTTTGTGGCCATGAACATTTTGGACAAGACCGCCGACAATGCGGTGCTTCATTCTCAAAGGGCAAAGAGGCCTAACCTTGCACTGAAGGCCAAGCTCACCGTTGAAGAAGAAGAAGAGGAAGAAGAAGAGGAGAGCAACCCCGAAGATACGAAGTATGCATATCATGAACACATGGCACTTGCTTCAAGGCAATTTTGGAGCAAGAAAAACTCGAGGCCAAACTTTAGCAAAAACAACTCAAGTGGCATGAAGAGCAAGAAACGTGTAAGGTCTTGCTACAATTGTGGCAACGTGAGTCATTTTGTTGCGGAATGCCCGTATGAGAAGAGGGAAGACAATGGTGGCAAGCTCATCCGAAAGGACAAGGCCAAGTCGTTCCCAACAAGAGCAACTTCACCAAGAAGACTCCTCCCAAGGCATTGGTGGTACAAGAAGAGTACAATGAGGATGATGACGATGATGAAAGTGATGAGTCGGTTGCCATGGCCTCTGTTGCCATTGCGACGACTCCACGGGTGTCTCTCTTCGACTCACCCAATGAAAGCATCACCGCCAAGTGCCTCATGGCTAAAGCCACCAACAAGGTAACCTCCAACATCAAAAATACCATCATTAATCATCCTTCTCCGGTGGATAGCATTAATGAACTTGAGGAAGATAATGTGGAGGCTAATGAGTTTGAGGCCTTTATGGGCAAACTCAAGGGAAAATCCAAGAAGCACTTTGTTGCTCTCTTGGAACAACTTGGTGAAGCCAATGACATGATCGAGGCTCACGAAACACCATCACTAAGATGGAAGGGCATAGTCGTGACTATGCCGATGAGATTTCGGATCTTTCCAATGCTCTTGAGGAAGAGCATGGTCTTCGTTTGGCTCTTGAGGAGTCACACAACGTTGATCATGCTAAGTTAAAGAAATATTATGATCATGTCCTCATTGTTTCTCATGTGCTAAACTCCGAGAAGGCCGAACTTGAGGTTGATTTTGCTAGACTCAAAGAGGAGTTTGATCTACTTGACAAGGCTCACAAGGTCTTGAAGGGTGCTCATGCTAGCCTCAAAGAGTCTCATGATCAACTTCAAGTAAAGCTAACCAAGGAAAAAGCCACTTTCCCTCGTATGATGTTAATTGATAATGCAAATGCTACTAACCCGTGTTGTGAGCATGTGCATCTCGTTGAGGAGAACTCTAAGCTAAAGGGGCAACTTGAGAGAGGTCTTGCGACTTGCATACAAGGCAAGAAGAACCTCAACGATCTCTTGATCAACCAAAAGGGAGTTGTGGCCAAGGAAGGGGTTGGGTACGTGCCCGACTCCAAGAACAAGAAGAAGAATGACAAGACCAAACGACCTCCTCCTCTCATGCAAACCTTTGTGAAGGAGGGAGAGAGTGTCTCCGAGGAGAAGAAGAAGAACATTGCAAAGGGCGCAATGTCAAGAAGGGCAATGCCACCCCTCCCAACAAAGCCGGCGATTTTAATCCTTCTTATGTGTTATGCCGTGCTAGTGATGGGCATGTTTATGCCAAATTTGTTGGTTCTCTTCATGAATACATTGAATGGTCTATTTGGGTTCCAAAGACCCTTGTTACTAACATCAAAGGACCCATTACAAAATGGGTACCTAAAACCAAGCATTGATCTCTTGTAGGTGTTTGCTTCCGGTGGGGGATCATGGTTGCTCGATAGCGGAGCTACAAATCATATGACCGGAAGCAAGGACTTGGTGGTGGACGTGCACAAGGTTCCATCTATGCCCACCAATGTCGAGTGGGGTGACGCCTCATCTTCTAAGGTATTGGGACTTGGCAAGGTGGTCATCTCTCATGATCTCACGATCGAGAAGGTCATGCTTGTTGAGTCCCTTGCATACAATTTACTTTCCGTTCGTCAACTTGCAATCATGGGCTTTGCCACTTTCTTTGATATCGATACCGTGGCCCTCTTGTGGAGCAAGACTCTTAAAGTAGCCTTTGTTGGGCATGTCGAGAACGGTCTATATGTGATTAACTTTTCGGAGCGACCCACTAAGACCGCGACGTGCCTAATGGCTAAAGTTGATGTGGGATGGCTTTGGCATCGCCGTTTAGCCCATGTCAATATGAGATCTTTGCAAAGTCTCCTCAAGGGGGACCATGTCCGTGGACTAACGAATGTTAGTTTTGCTAAAGATCGTGCTTGCAGTGCTTGTATCGAAGGAAAGCTACATGAGAAGGCTCACCCTCCCACGACTATCATTTATTCAAAGAGGCCTTTGGAGCTCCTTCACATGGATCTCTTTGGGCCTCCATCCTTCGATAGTCTTGGAGGTAGGAAGTATTGCTTGGTGATTGTGGATGACTACTCAAGGTACACGTGGGTGTATTTCTTCAAGAGGAAGAGCGAGACCCAACAAACTGTCATTGACTTTGCAAATGAAGCACAACGTCAACACAATGCAAAGATCTTGACAATAAGAAGTGACAACGGCACCGAGTTCAAGAACTACACCTTGGATGAGTTTCTTAGTGATGAGGGAATCAAGCATCAATATTCCGCACCCTACACCCCTCAACAAAACGGTGTTGCGGAGAGGAAGAACCGGACGTTGATGGATGCGGCAAGGACCATGATGGCGGAGTTCAAGTCTCCGTACAACTTTTGGGCCGAAGCCATCAACACCGCGTGTCATGCATCCAATCGGCTCTACCTCCGCAAGGGCTTGAACAAGACTCCATATGAGATACTCACCGGTAACAAGCCCAACCTCAAGTACTTCCGGGTATTCGGGTGTAAGTGTTTCATTCTCAAGAAAGGTGTTCGGTTGTCTAAATTTGAGGCTAGAGCTTATGAGGGCATATTTGTTGGTTATGCTACAAACTCTCATGCTTACCGTGTCCTCAATAAATCCACGGGACTTATTGAGGAGACGTGTAACGTGGAGTTTGATGAGAATAACGGCTCCCAAGTGGAGCAAAGTGGCACTTGTGATGTAGGTGATGAAATTCCTCCCCAAGCCATAAGAAGAATGGGTGTTGGCTTTATCCTACCCATTGAGGAACCCCTTGTGGCCGAAGGAGAAGGACAAAGCTCCACTCAAGTGGAGCCATCACCAACCCAAGGCCCACACGCTTCCGAAGAACAACATGAAGGCCCTCATCCTCAAGAACATGACCAAGGGCAAGATCACGCTCAAGACGGTGTTGACCCATCAAGTGATGCCCAAGGTCAAGTTCTCTCCTCCGAGCAAGTTCAAGAACAAGAACAAGCCCAAGACGACGCTCAAGATGATCAAGTGACCACTTCTCGTCTCACCCTCGAGGAGGAATTAGAGCGTCGTGCCGCCAAGGTTGCTTCCAAGCTCTCCACCAAGGATCATCTCATGACGAATGTGCTTGGAAGCTTAAGAAAGGGGGTAAGCACTCGTAGACAATTAGCAAATTATTGTGAGCATCACGCGTTTGTCTCTTGTGTGGAACCCCACAAGGTCTATGAGGCGCTAGAAGATCCGGATTGGCTCAATGCCATGCATGAAGAACTCAACAACTTCGAGCGCAACAAAGTGTGGAGATTGGTGCCAAGACCGACCGGGAATCACAATGTCATAGGAACCAAGTGGATATTTAAGAACAAGCAAGATGCCCATGGGATTATCATTCGCAACAAGGCTCGTTTGGTAGCACAAGGCTACTCCCAAGTCGAGGGTATCGACTACGGTGAAACCTTTGCTCCCGTTGCTCGTCTTGAATCCATTCGCATGTTGATTGCATATGCTTCTCATCATAACTTTAAGTTACAACAAATGGATGTGAAGAGTGCTTTTCTTAATGGTCCTATTAATGAATTGGTTTACGTCAAGCAACCCCCCGGGTTCGAGGATCCCTACCTTCCCGATCATGTGTATCAACTCGATAAGGCACTCTATGGCCTTAAACAAGCCCCACGTGCGTGGTATGACCACCTTACCGAGTTGTTACAAGACCGTGGTTTTGAAGTTGGGCTAATCGACCCCACTCTTTTTACTAAGAAGGTCAAAGGGGAGTTGTTTGTGTGCCAATTATATGTTGATGATATTATCTTTGGTTCACCTAACAAAGCTTTCAATGAGGAATTTGCCGCTCTCATGACCTCAAAGTTCGAGATGTCCTCCATGGGAGAGTTGAAGTTCTTTCTAGGGTTCGAAGTGAAGCAAAGAAGAGAAGGAACCTTCATCAATCAATCCAAATACACTCAAGACATGCTCAAGAGATTCAAACTAAGTGACGTCAAGCCGGCTTCCACTCCAATGCCCACCAAGTGCCAACTTGACTTAGATCCCAATGGTAAAGTGGTGGATCAAAAGGTATATCGCTCCATGATTGGTTCCTTGCTTTACCTTTGTGCATCTAGACCGGATATCATGTTGAGTGTGGGAATTTGTGCACGGTTTCAAGCCGCACCTAAGGAAAGTCACTATGTGGCGGTCAAACGAATCTTTCGATATTTGGCTCATACCCCAAACTTTGGCTTATGGTATCCAAGAGGATCAAACTTCAAGCTTGTAGGGTACTCGGATTCCGATTGGGCGGGAGACAAAGTGGATAGGAAGTCCACTTCCGGAGGGTGCCAATTCCTTGGTTGCTCTTTGGTAAGTTGGTCTTCCAAAAAGCAAAGTTGTGTGTCTCTCTCGTCCACCGAGGCGGAGTATGTTGCAGCCGGGAGTTGTTGTGCACAACTCTTATGGATGAGGCAAACTTTAAAGGATTACACTGTCATTTGTGACAAAGTGCCTCTTTGGTGTGATAATGAAAGTGCCATCAAGATTTCTCTCAACTCGGTGCAACACTTCAAGATGAAGCATGTTGAGATCCGGTATCACTTCATCCGGGATCACATTAGGCGAGGAGAGATCGAGCTCAACTATGTCAATACTCATGATAACCTTGCAGATATCTTCACGAAGACCTTGGATGAAGCAAGATTTCGCGAGTTAAGGCATGAGCAAAATATCATTGATTCGAGCAATGTTGCTTGAACTCTTGCACACCCCACCATACTCAACATATTGTCTTGTTTAGATGTAGGCATGAACATAGGGGGAGTGATGTTCTCTCAATGAACTCTCCCTCCCCCCATTATGCATAAATTGATCAAGTCTTCCACATTAGCCATGTTTGATGGTACTTGTGCTTCAAAGATGAGTTTTGATCATGGACCCAAGGATAATTCTTCGTGGTGCCATACCAATTGACTCAAACATAGGTGGCCTCGGCCACCGTCCTCTCTTGGGGAGGTTGGAGTTAGCCTTTTGTTCTCGTGTTGTTTTCTCTCGTTCCTTCTTTGCTCTTTGCGTTGGGTTCTCCTAGGGTGTTGCTTCTCTCCTGTTTCGTGCTCTTTCTTCCCCCCTTCGGATTGCACTCATTTGATCTTGGCTTGGGCATAGGTGGTCGGGCGGTACAACCGGGATCACGGGCGGTTCCACCGCTGGTACCTGGTTGTGCCGTCCCAATGGGACTCCATTCGGTGTTTGGGCGGTTCCACCGCTCAAACCCATGGTAACCTACGTCTGGTACTACCGGTGGACTCTGGGTGGTACTACCGCTGCCTTCCAAGCACCAGAAGTACTATCTCCAACCACCGGTCTGTACCAGACGAGCGGTACAACCGCTCCCCGGAGCGGTTCTACCGGGGCGTGTCTACGGGCCTATATATACTCAACGGGGCTGAAGGGTTTTCTTTTTCCCTTCGCCCTCGTTCCTCTTCTCTGTGCCCTAGCCGCCGGCCCTCTTTGCCCCTGCCCCGGAGTGTGTCTCGCACTTCGGATCCTTGGGCTCTCCGTGGATTCTCTCCGTGGAAGCCTCCCGATCTCTTCCCATGGATGGTGGTAATGCCTCGTGCTCTTTGCTCCTAGATCTTTCTAGGGTTCTTCCTTTGTCTAGGGCATTACTTAACTTTTCGCCTTTAGTGTTTGATCTATGGAGTAGAAGAGATCTTTGTTTGCCTCCTGTCTTGTTTGCAGCACTTAGAATTCGGAATATTACATGTGTGATTAGTATGCCTCAGTTAGACCTCTCTCCCTGGTAGTGCCACTGTCAGCGGTTCTGCCGGCTGAGGAACCGGTACAACCGGATTATATCAACCACCCCGCACTGTTCTATCTTCTCTGTTGCCGCAACATGTTCCTTTTCTGCTGGTGTGTGCAATCCTCTCATCCTTGCTGGGTTTTGTGTGCTTTTTCGTTTGTGTGTTCAGGGGGCTCTAGTTCTCGCTCTGCTCCTCGCAAGACCAAGAAGAGGGCATGAAGGACCTTGCGCCCGGTTGTGTCTGATGATGAAGAAGTTGTGATTCCCACCAAGCCCACTCGCTGTGAAAAGTCTGCAGCTGCTAAGCAACATGTGGTTATGCCGTTGCATCATTAGAAAGCCAAGGATTGGGAAGCTTTCCGATCAAAGAATCCGTATGAGGTTCCCATTGCTCCCCGTTGGACCACCGTTCAGTTCCGGAATGAGATGCAAGTGTGGATTGTTCATGAACTCTTTGAGCACAACAAGAACGGATATGCCAAGCAGTGGACAATTGATCTTGACCATTGGAGGAACAACATGGAGTATTTTGGTGAGGCGCTGGTTCTCTGCGAGGAGTTTGATCTTGTCAAGCTCATGTCAGTCAACTGTGACTTTGATGTTCAACTCATCCATCAGTTCTATGCCACGGTTCATTTTGGGGAAGATGATGCGCGCACTCTCACCTTCATGTGTCGTGATGAATTGTTTCACGTTCCCTAGAGGGCATTCTGCAATGCTATTGGGTATGAGGATACCGGTCTGGAAGGAAGGGGTGGCATTCGTCCTCATGACTTTCCTGAGTCCATGCTTAAGGAGAAGCTTGCCCCTCTGTACATTCAGGGCCGTGGGATTATTGGAGAATCCAAGGATTTGGAGAAGGTCTATGACATCATGCACCGAGTGTTCCGCAATGTGCTCTTGCCCAAGGTGGGCAATCAAGATGAGATTCATGGTTATCTGGTTGATTTGATGGTTGCTATGAAGACCATGGTGGGGACAGGGGCAACGTTTGATGTGTCAAATTGGATGTGGCATGAGATGTACAACATGGTCATCTGCCATAAAGTCCCTATCTATGCTCCGTTTGTCATGTGCTTTCTGAACTCTGTGTGGGCTGTTCGTCATCCTAGAGAGCTCCTCACTTCTCCAGACAACCTCACTGTTCATGAGGTCAAGCTCCTTAAGAAGAAGAAGCATGCCGAGCCTCGCTTCCCTGCAAATGCTCCTGAGGATGTCTATGCTACTTCTGACGATGAGGACTTTGAGCTGGAGCCAGGGGCCAAGCCTTTGTGGGTGGACAAACTCACTACCAAGGTGAAGAAGACCTTTTGTCTCCAGGCTGACATCCAGAAAAGGATGTATGAGGCACATGTCAATGAGAAGCTTGCACGACGTCGCCAAATTGCAATGATGAAGCACCACAACATGCCGGTTCATAGTGGCTCTGAGAAGAGCATCACCCCAGAGGAGCGTTGGATATCTACCCATAGCACCTGGACTGATGATGAAGCCCCTCGCCAGCCATCCTCCTCGTTTGCAGCAGCTGACAATGCCATGGAATAATCTGATCACGACGATGATGATGACTCTGATGATGAGGATCCAGATGCGACCAAGGAGTCAGAGGAGGACGCCTGAGCTTTGGGACGCTAGCTTCGCTTTTTCCTTTTTGGTGTCTTTATGCCAAAGGGGGAGAGGGTTCTATAGGTCTCGAGGATGGGTTTTTCTTTTTCTCGTTTTCTCGTGTTGGTCTTTGTTCGTTGTTTCGTTCCTTGCTGTTTGTGAGACTTGTTACTCCTGTTACCTTTCCGTTCATCGGTCATTATCGTTATTATTGCACTCTAAGCTTAATATTGTCAGAGTGGTGAGTCTACAAAATCTAGGGGGAGTCTAGTCTTCAAAGTGTGCCCATGCTTTCTAACAGCTAGTTCCTATTGGGGCACATTTTCAGGGGGAGTTCCATCTAGATTTTGTTGACTTATCTCTTGCAATTCGTGTTGTTGTCATCATCCACCAAAAAGGGGGAGATTGAAAGGGCATTTCCCTACTTTATGTTTTGGATGATGATGACAACCCTTTGTTGGTATAATCGTGTGCTATACGTTTCAGGTTCTCGATGCTTAGGCTTACATCGGATTGCTATTGCCTCTCGTAGGAAAAGATCAAAGATGTGTCCTCTACGCTTTTATTCTCTTTGGTCATAGGGAACCCGTACTATCAAGAGGGTATCCTCATTAGAAAGCACTGGGGGAATCTTTTCACGTACACGGTCATCTCCCCTACTTTGTCTTCCTCAGGTGTTAGAGAGTGAGAGTTTTTCCTTGTCTCTTCCCCTATCCTTCCTGCTCAATGTTTCTGCCCAGCGGTTGTACCGCTCTCTGGAGCGGTTGTACCGCTGGGTCTTGTCGCTCACCAGCTTTGCTCGAGCGGTTGTACCGCTGCCTCCGGGCGGTGGTACCGCCACCATGCTCTGCAAATGCTGGGGCGGTGGTTCCGTCCATGCACCGCTCAAGTACCGCTCGCGCTTCTGTTTTGATGCGGTTCTTAGGCGGTAGTGGCCCGGTTGGTCCGGTCGTTCCACGATGACCGGTACCACCGGTGGTCCGAGCGGTTCTTCCGCTTGGAACTTAGCCGCCCAAGAGATCAAGGCCATGCGGTTGTTCCGGCCAGGCACCGCCCAAGTACCGGTCAAGCTCCTGTTTTGATGCGCTGGTTGTGCGGTGGCCAGGCGGTTAGTCCGGTTATTTTTCTTAACCGGTACTACCGCCCGCCTGTCCGGTTGTACCACTTGGTAGGGTTCTGCAGATACACCATGAGTCCCGGTTGTACCGGGACGAGGACCGGTTGTACCGCTGCAGTGCAAAAAAAACGCAGTAACGGTTGGAATTGTGGGCTACTATATAAGTGAGCTTCTCCCACCTACCACTCTCACCTTTGACCTCTCTCACTCCACCATTAATGCACTTCAAGCTCTCTTGCCCGATCTCTCTCTCTAGCCACTCAAACTTCTTGATTTGCTAGGGATTGAAGGAGGAGACCTAGATCTACACTTCCACCAAAGGATATTTGCTTCCCCCATACTTTCTTGTGTGGATTTTGCTACTCTTGGGTGTTTGAGCACCCTAGACGGTTGAGGTCACCTCGGAGCCATATTCCATTGTGGTGAAGCTTCGTGGTTTCATTGGGAGCCTCCAATTAAGTTGTGGAGAGAGCCCCAACCTAGTTTGTAAACGTTCGGTCGCCGCCTTCAAGGGCACCAATAGTGGAATCACGGTATCTCGCATTGTGTGAGGGCGTGAGGAGAATACGGTGGCCCTAGTGGCTTCTTGGGGAGCATTGTGCTTCCACACCACTCCAACGGAGACGTACTTCCTCTCAAAGGGAAGGAACTTCGGCAACACATCCTCGTCTCCACCGTCTCCACTCTTGGTTATCTCGTGCCTTTATTTGAGCAAGCTTATTTGTTTCATATCACTTGCTTGCTTGTGTTCCTATCGTTGTTGCATCATATAGGTTGCTCACCTAGTTGCCTATCTAGACAACCTACTTTGATGCAAAGTTTAAATTGTTAAAGAAAAGCTAAAAATTGTTAGTTGCCTATTCACCCCCCCCCCTCTAGTCAACCATATCGATCCTTTCAACGGGTTCGAGAACTACGTATACATGACCGAGACACGTCTCCGGTCAATAACCAATAGCGGAACCTGGATGCTCATATTGGCTCCTACATATTCTACGAAGATCTTTATCGGTCAGACCGCATTACAATATATGTTGTTCCCTTTGTCATCAGTATGTTACTTGCCCGAGATTCGATCGTCGGTATCTCAATACCTAGTTCAATCTCATTACCGGCAAGTCTCTTTACTCGTTCCGTAATACATCATCCCGCAACTAACTTATTAGTTGCAATGCTTGCAAGGCTTGAGTGATGTGCATTACCGAGAGGGCCCAGAGATACCTCTCCGACATTCGGAGTGACAAATCCTAATCTCGAAATACGCCAACCCAACAAATACCTTCGGAGACACCTGTAGAGCACCTTTATAATCACCCAGTTACGTTGTGACGTTTGGTAGCTCACAAAGTGTTCCTCCGGTAAATGGGAGTTGCATAATCTCATAGTAATAGGAACATATATAAGTTATGAAGAAAGCAATAGCAACAAACTAAACGATCAAGTGCTAAGCTAATGGAATGGGTCAAGTCAATCACATCATTCTCCTAATGATGTGATCCCATTAACCAAATAACAACTCATGTCTATGGTTGGGAAACATAACCATCTTTGATCAACGAGCTAGTCAAGTAGAGGCATACTAGTGACACTCTGTTTGTCTATGTATTCACACATGTATTATGTTTCCAGTTAATACAATTCTAGCATCAATAATAAACATTTATCATGATACAAGGAAATAAATAATAACTTTATTATTGCCTCTAGGGCATATTTCCTTCAATAAACATCCTTCCTTTCCATTGGTCTAATTATCATAATAATCACATTTTCCTTTCCATTGTTTTGCTTTCTGGTAATCAAACTTGTTTGAGCAGAGATAATTCCCTGCTTATGAAAAACACCTCGGAGTACAAGCTCTGTCTGTAAGACCTTGTCACTATTGTTGATGACATTCCGGTAACCACCGATGGACGGGAACTTTGCCTATTGGTCCGCCTCATTTCAACGAGCAGGAAAATGGTTCTCTTCGTCCCACGCCATTGGTACCAAACGTTGTTGCCAACATAACTGACAGGCTATCCTCTGACCTGCCTTGCTATCATGACCGTTCAAGATGTTAGCGCCTTCCTGCTTTTAACCCACATGGTGGGCCCATAACACACAGGTCCCAGGATCGGAACCTGACTCTCCTGTATATCTTTGATTCTGAAATATTCTTGCATTTGGCTTCATATCATGTCACGAGCCACCTTTCGAGAGATGATCTATTCCCGATGCTCTGAACCCCTTTCTCACACTCTGTTCAGGTATCAATCGTTTATCCATTCGCTTGAAACTTCCTATTGTACCTTCATACTTTGCTCTCGATGTTTAATTAAGTTTCAACTCGAGAGATATTTCTACCTCATTCCCTGAATTGTTCACCAGATAATCAACCCTATAAGGGTCAGTTCTCCCGAAGTTGCTCTTTACTTCCCCACTTAAATCTCGGGACGAGATTTCTTGTAGTGGAGGAGATTTGTAACGCCCCAGTGTCATGCTATAGTAATCCCCTGTTAATGGTGCCATGTCATCATGTTACTGTTGCTAATCTTCACTTGATTCAAATCACTATTCAAATTCGAATCCAATCTAAAGTCAAAATTTCATATTTGTCAGACATGAAATCTAAAATGTTCATCATGTGACATTTATTCTTTTGATAATATTGTCAGTGAACTAACTTTTTTCCAAAATGTCTAAGTGCCCTAAACTAGTTAAAACAGTGGCTAAAGCATTTAAATTAAATGCTTTTTAAGTTAGAAAATGCTAAGCTAATGTATTATAATGTTAAGCTTAATGTGGCAGTAGCCTAAGTTACTATTATGCTAAGTGTAAATTTTATAAATTATAAAACTGTTTTGCTTTTTGAAAATAAAAGAAAGCAGAGAAGTTTAAAAAAAATAAAACCAGAAAACTTTAAAAGGAGAAGGGGCCCCCACCCCTCTCTGCCTGGGCAGGCACAGCCGGCCCAGTAGACCAAGCCAGCCCAGCCAGCCCCCTTGCTCTCCTTACCCATCCCGAGCCGAACCCTAGCCGGTTCCCTCCCCACTCGCCCCCACTTCC